>NC_056731.1:1902977175-1903244675 GCF_019279795.1 Protopterus annectens | reverse complement strand
GGGTTGATATTTAAGCTGATGAGCTTATTTATGATGCCCGAGTGGGGCATTGTGTCGAAGGCTTTTGCGAGGTCTAGGTAGGCTGTGTGGACTACCTTCCCTTCATCTATGGCCTTGGTGACTGTTTCAAAGAAGTCGACCAGGCTCAAGAGGCAAGATCTGCCCTTAACAAAGCCGAACTGGGTAGGATCCAATGTTTGGAGGTTCCCAATGTCTTTGTTTATGAGTTCCATGATGATATGCTCCATAGCTTTGCAGACCAGGCTAATCAGGCTTATAGGGCGATAGTTCCTGGGGTCCGTTGTGGCACCACCTTTGTGGAGTGGGACCACTGTTGCTGTACGCCATTCATTGGGTACATATCCTGTAGTAAGGCTGAGATTGAACAGTGATTTTATGTGAGGGTTCAGTTCTTCATGGAGCTCGTGTAAGACACAGCCTGGGACACCGTCCGGTCCCATTGATGCTGTGTTTTTTATGTTGGAGAGGGCAGCTCTCACCTGTGCATCTGTGATGTCAGGGAGGCTACACTCTGTTGGGATAGACAATTGCTCTTTTAGGGGGGAAGGGGGGTAGACGTTTGCACTGAACCTGTCTGCCAGGATGTTGGCAATGTCTGTGGGTTCAGAGTATTTTTTGTCATTTTGCACTATCTCTGAGCATATCTGGGAGTTGCCACCCAGGTTCCTTATATAACTAAAGAAGGCCTTGTGATTATCTTTAGCGTCTTGTGCAATTTTTCTTTCGAAGCTGGCCTTAGATGATTTTATGAGGGGTCGTAGTTTTTTGCTAATACTGATCAGAGATGCATTCCCTTTTTGGGATTTTACTCTATCATGTAGTAGCTTCCTCCTTCTGTTGTATAGCTTATTTATGGCTGGGGTCCACCAGACAGGTCTCCTGCCTTTGGTGGAGTGAGTCTTGGTTTTATTTGGGATAGCACGATCCATGCATTCATGTAGGTGTATATAGAATGCGTTAGTTAAAGATTCTGTGGTTTGGGCCGTATTTTCCTCTGGCCCGGGAGTTTTGAAGGATACCACCTCGGTTTTGAGAAGTGTGAAGTCTGCTTTTGAGAAGTTCTTCACCGTGATTTCATTTGCTGGGGGTAGGGACGGGATATCGATGACCAGTGAGATTAGTTTATGATCAGATCTTACCAAAGAGGGGTATACCTCTGGTATGGAACATAGATTCCCCATGTTGGTGATGATCAGGTCCAATATGTTTTCCTCTCTTGTGGGAGTGGTGACCAGTTGTTCCATGGCATTTGAATTTATAAATTCTAGGAACCGTTGGGCAAAGGTGTTGGGGCTTGAATAGTGCTCCCAGTCTATGTTTGGGTAGTTGAAGTCACCCAATATAATGGTGTTTGGAGAGACCTTCATAGTCTCCAGTGTTCTCAGGAAAGCTGAGTGGGGTTCCTGAGTTTGGTAGGGTGGTTTGTAGCAGGCTACAAACTGAAAGGCAGTTTTGCCCACTGTTAGTTGCACATGGATGGTCTCCGATGCTTCCTGCAGTGTCACTAACCTGGAGGTGTGGGTATCTTTGATGAATATGGATAATCCCCCTCCTTTTGTGGTTCAGTCTGAGTTTTGGGGCCGAAACGCATGGTATGAGGTATAACCTGGTAGTGCTGGGGTGCTCGCGGGAGCCATGAACCAGGTTTCTGTTACTGCACAGATATCGATATTCTCCATACTGAGGAGAGCCTCGAGTGTGTGCATCTTGAGGTTTAGACTTCTGGCGTTGAGCAGCATTATCCTTAGTTTCTTTTTCCTTGTGTTGTTTATGGAGGTGGGTTTGTCTTCTGAGCCTTGCCTAAAAAAGGCACTATGGGGGTGGCAAGAGCCTTAGCCAGTATTCGAAAGCCCAGGGGTGACAGGTGCAAGCCGTCCCTAGCAAAGCAACATGGCTTGTCGAGCATGTCATCCCAGGCTGACAGACACTGGATCCCCTTTGAATGACACCAATACTTTAACCAATTGTTAAAATTGTTCATTTTGTCTTTGTACTGTGGCATCATTCTTTGTGAGTATAAGATGCTACTCAAGGTCAGGATCATACCGGCCTGGGCTACATGATCAGAGAGCTCCTCTATGTCTCTTTTCATGTAGTCCATGGAGGTACGTCTCAGGTCATTCACACCAGCATGGACAATGACGGAGTCATATTTGTACTTGCTTTGGAGTGACCTGAGTGCTTGTGTTATGTGGCAGATCCTGGCACCCGACAGGCAGCTTACAGTGACCTTCTCCTTGTTCAGCCTGGTGAGTGGGATGTCAGTGTGTCTGACAATAGAGTCACCTATTACAAGTGTATTAGGTGTATTGTTTAGCCTTAAGGGTTGTGACTGTGTGGCACTCTGACTTTGTGAACTATGTGATACGTGGGTATTGTTTTGGGGTAGCAACTGCTTGGATGTCTGCTTTGGAGGTCTCTGCTGCTTGGGCAGATTTTTATTTAGAGCCTCCGAGTATGTTTTTGTGTGTTTATGTGTTTTGTTTGCTTTTGCGATAGGTCTATGTGAGACTGGCTTTGTTTTGTGTGTGGTTACCTTCTCCTCCTGACTGACTGTGCCAGTCCTGGGTTGAGAGAGTTCAGCCTCCAGTTTGGCTATATAGTTGCATCTCTCACATATATTGGAGCTTGTTGGGAGGAGGAGAGGGTGGTCTGTGTACATAAAGCAGTTGTAACATTGCCTCAAGATTCCCAGATTCACCAGCTGGACTGGAGAGTATACCCGAATCTGACCATTGGACATGTCAGGATAGTATAAAGAACTACTTTTAGACTGCTCAGAAAGGACCTATAGGGAGTCAAGTACTTAAAAAGAGTATAACAGGGTGTAGTGCTTAAGTTTATTGGTGATTTACTATAAGATTACTTATCAGAGCAAGTGCAAGGCTTGAAATGAAGATAGAGTGCTTCCTTTGAGATTTAGATCAGTTCTAAGGGAAAAAGTGAAGAGTAGACTTTGTGGAGCAGGTAATAGTTTAAACCTGTTTAGGCGGCGCTGCCCGATACTGCACTGAGCGCAAGATCGTGCAAACCTGTGCTAAAGCGGGTTTTTAAGCAGGGGACTTGAAAGAGCTAGGAATTAGCCCAAAACGGCCAATAAACAACTTGTTTCTGGGCTGAGACCACTCCTTCAGGGACAGACAGGCTGCTCAAAGCTCCCCACTCCCACTGGTGAACTGAGAAGCTTCCTCCTATCCAAGTAAGGAAATGGGCAACACAGGAACCTTGTACTAAAGTCCGGATTCCAGCAAACCTGAAATGAGGACTGTTCTAGTATGTACAACCGCCAAAATGAAGCATTCACCCAAGTGAGCCCTTCAATATAATGTATGCACAGGCACCAGAATAAACGATTTTCCCTAAACAACCATTCAGTAAAATTTCCTCCTGTGTAGAAGCACCAGCAGGAAAATCAACCAAAATATAATTTCTCTTGGATGGTTGAAAGGTATGTGCAGTCATCAGTAAAATTATAAAAAATGGACGTAGGACATGTACCATTCCTTTCATAAGCAATACAATGCATCTATGAGAAACGTCATCTTGGTTACCTGTCTAGAGGTTAAAAAAAAAAAAGACATTAAAAAATAAATAAATAAATAACATACACAGAATTTGCCAGGCCAAATATACGAGGCAAAGAAATCTCAGCATTCTGTGAAAATATGTACAGCTGAGATGCCTCCAGCTCACACGCACAGCAAATGCTTCTCATAAAGCAAGAAGGATTTGATGTCAATATCGCATCCAACTGACAACATCCGCTGGATAATGAAGAAAAGCAAGAGTGCAAGAAAAATAATAAATATATATATATAACATTGGACTGTGTCAACTAAAAAGAACTGTGGGTAGTCTCTTAGAAGCCAGGTCACAATATATGCCTTGAATTTGTACCCCACATAATTTATATTTATATGCTGAACATATCATCAGAAGTAATAGGTTGAATGAATTGGAAGTTGGACTGAAAATATCAACAAAACCAGATATGCTATGCAGATACTCTCCAGTGAAGATAGGAATAGCTGGTCAAGAGGAGGTCAACACTCACACCACACCACATGGAACACATAGCCCTCTGGAGTATACACCAGCACTGCTGTGTAAATTCCACCATAAGGATAGACAACGTATACAAAACACAGTACATGCTGATAAATTTCTTATAAACAGTTATGTCAAAAAGGATCATTATACATTATTATGTTCTGTAACAATTTGTGATTCTTTTTTAAATGTGTCTCTTGTGCCACCATGCTGTTCTTGCATTACATTATTCCTTCATCTCCATAAAAAAAATGGAATTTTTTGTGTGTCTGTGTTGTAGAATGAATGATAACATTGAGTACAAGCAAACAAATGCAAGCGTGATGTTTCACCAACTACCTACTATAGTCATCAGCACAACAAAATAAATTCTCAACAATGACACATCACTGTCTTATGCAAAGCTCTGCATTTATAAACTACTTTGCTAACCAAAAAATTGAGCTGGCCCATAGACTCTTTCAGCAACATTCTAAGCAACAAAAATGAAGGTCAATATAATATATTAGACAACTACATGTACATGCAGCCAATCAAGCAACATGTTTTTGGAAGGTGGGAGGAAACCAAACACCCTGGAGAAAAAAAAAACCTGAATATATATTGGCGAACATAAAAAGTTCATAGGCTCAGTGAGTGGAGGTGAGCACAGACCCTGGAGCCTAAAGCAAACATTTTACAACTGAGTCGCCATATCCTGAAAGAGTTCTGTTACCAAGTGGCATAAGGCAAGTTTTAGGACTTGAAAAAAAACTGGCATAAATAACAGCCTCAATGCCCTACAGTTAGCAATATGCTTATAGCTGCTTGATTGAAGTAAGAAAACAATACAGGATCAAGACATATAAAAAACTACAAAATAAATGATACTCCCTTGTTATAAACAGTTTCTACAGCTTTGTCATCAAGTCATACTCTGAAGTGTAAGTGGTTTAAACTCAGAGGGAAAGAAAACTGACAGCTTAAAATTATCCCTTCAATTACAGTAATTTCAGAGTTTATAGCAAGAAGAGCAGGACAATTACATCCCTAGTTGACACAATCCCTTTGTTTATAAACTGTGCAATACAGTTTTCTTACAACGGACACATGTTAGTAAAAGGTTAGGCCACTATCCACAAAGTTCCCAAATCCCAAACAAATAGGTCAACTCAGATATATATTGTCAATGTGGTAGTTTCTTGGGGGATAGACTACTTCCCAAAACATACAATAATGCAGTTTTTGGCATTTTGTTTTAGTCCATAATTTTGGCATCATTGGAGATGCTTCTTCCTGCAGGATGACCAAGTCACTTGGGGAGTCAGATAATTTGCAGGCTAGGAGCAGTCACTATCTCATTCAAAATGAAAAACTATACAAATGTATTATGCCATGGTATTAGATGTAACCAATTCTAGCAACTCAATACAAGTTACCTGCCAAATTAGTTATTTGGATGCATCTACCTACACCACTTTACAAACACATGGAAACAGTACAGACATGTTACAGAAAATCAGCCAGCAATTTTTTTTTGTTGTGATTTGTTTAGCAGCATAAAACTGCATGCTCAGTCTGGATAAGAGACAATCTAAATGTACATTAAAAAAAAAAAAAGAGTGACACAGCAAATATACTGTATGCACATAAGATGAACAATACTGCTGCAACATATTAAGCAAGTAATACAAAGAATGTGAAAACAGCCAACACGGTAACCAAGAAAAGAAAATGAACATGGGGGTCCATTGATTACAGATTATTTTAATGAAAAAAAAAGTTCAAGAAAGCAAACAAATTTAAAGTGTTGGAAATTTAACTGGCAAGGATAAAGGTGTTACATTTGATTTTTTAACCAAAGGTTTTAAAATGTCTAAATTTAGCGCAGTTAAGGTATGGTGAAAGTGGCTTCTGTGGTTTGGAGGGTTAGAGTGGAAAAAAATGTGATCAGGGCAGTGGCATTTTGTTTTAGGAATTTTGCATGCTAGGCACGAGCAGCAATGGATGCTGGGTAAATTGGTAGACAATAGTTTTAGAGTACAGAGTAAAAGGTTGACGCTTTCCTTTATGGGCAGCAACAATACGTTTAGTCATTAGTGCACCACGCTTCAAAAGAAACTAAAGACAATATATAGAAATGCTTCCGAAATGTCAATATTCAGACAATTTTGAAAGCAATCTTCAGAACTAGCAGTTATTGGCTATTCTCACTTCTACACAACCTTTCTCAGGGACAGAACAGGAATGTATCCCACGACTAAACCCCTCAACTCCTAAAAAAAGTCAAGTAATTAATGAAAGTATTGCAGAAAAAACAGCAATCCTAAAATACCAAGGAATATGGCCACTTACCCAGGTTAACTTATCTCAAGAACACACGAGGGTATGCTTTTACATCATAAACTTCAGCTGTCTGAAAATAGGATCATCACGCCAACTGTCTGACTTTTTAGAAGGAAGTGCCCCTGCGTCAGGATGCACTGCCGTGGTCAAGCAATACTTGCACACTATTTAATTCCCATGCCAGAATTAACGGAAGTCACAATCTGCAAATAAATGCTACAAAAATAATAAAATAGATAAAGTAAAACACACCCTCAGAAGTACTAAAACAGAAAAAAAGTAAACAGTAGATGCATTAAGGAAACCAAACCCAATTTTCTGCAATGAACAAACTAGCATACATGCAAAAAAAAAAAAAAAAAAGAAACACAGCTTTACTCTGAAATCGGCCCTCAAATAAAGCCACATTCTTATGCCAAGACAGATAACACAGCAGATAATAGTAAATCACAACCGACAACTCTCACTCGAAAAAGGAGAAACAGTTTATATGAGTAACAGTTTCATTTACCTGCGTTTTAGATGAACCCAAAATATAAACCAACAGAAAAACAAAGCTGCTTCCCCACTACTAAAGGGTGAAGTGAAGGAGAGAAACCACCTCTACTTTCTAAAACAGAACTCAGTTGAAGATGAACGGCTTGCTTCATTGTGAGGAGCTCCATAAATGGCTGTCTTTTCCTAAGTGGCAGTAAATATAAACTGACAAAGTGACATACATAACTCAATGGTCTGAAAAAATAAATAGAGGGATCCGGCAGCTATTCTGGTGAATGCAGCAACTTGAACTGCTAATGCTGGACCCCGCAAAGAGACCATACATTCGGGATGGAGCTGTTATGCAAGTGGCAGCTGGGCTGTTGGAATCCGATTGGCTGCCGACACTTCCTTCTTGCAATGCACAGAGAATCGGCTTACTGGAATTACAGCGTGCATACTAAGCTGATTTTCTACGAAAATTCAAATACTGACATCATGCAAATCCACACTCAAAACTAAGTTGAGGAAGTAACTGAAAAAGTTCAGGTACTTTTTCAACTTAGTTTTTAACATGGGAGCTATAGCAGGAATGTAAAGTTAGATATGCCGGTGGAAGTCACTCGGGTGTAACTCCATACAATTGCTACCGTCACACAGCGCGCTTGGATGTAAGCATGTAAGCGCTGTGTGACGGTAGCACATTAGACAGGTTAGTAATCCTATACACAGAAGAAACAAATAGTGTGACCAACCAGTCCAAAAAGCAACACTCAAGGCTGGAAACCAGGAAAGTAACACCAAAACGAATCTTTATTCACCACATGTAAGCGCTTTCATCTGGTGAGCATCACCAGATTTCTTCAGACAAGGTAAACCATACAGCATTAAACTTATATACCCACCAAAATTGAATCAATTAATCAATTAAAAAAAAGCACATTGCAATCAATTAAATATTTTAAACAGACACAGCCCTAAAAAGAAAAAACTTCTCTAATAGACTAGGAAACAACAAATAAATACATTCCATTCAGTCATATTCAAAGTGTATAGAAGACAGCAACATATAAAGAACAAGTTAAAAATATATAATAAGAATGATTTATTAAATGTATATAACAATAAAGTTTTAGTACAAACACTAGTGTGGATGTATTTAATGTATTTTTCCTGAAATAATTATGTATTTTTAGAAAGCTTTTTATTCTTATTATATATTACTTTTAGACAATTAATATTAATGAAAATTCAAAAAAGTTATATGTAAGGTGTAAAAGCTCTAAGCTTTTATTATAGGGAAAGTAGTTAGGTGCTGCACACTGATCATTCAACATTTAATTTAATGTGTAGGGCCAAGGAGAGTCCATGTGTGAGACATCATGGGTACATTTGCAAGACTCCTACCTCTCTACAAAATGTATACAATGATAAGTCCTTTCTCTTTGGTACAGTCACCTGTACAGTGTAATACCAGATAGACAAAAAATATACCAAGAATGCTTATCCCTTTCCATAACTATTGTCAGTGATCTTACTGAATGCTGCATACTGTCAGTGAAGGAAATCAAATGGTTTTCTATATTCTTTAATAATTTCCTTCATATCAAAATACTAGTCATGTATGTCGTTTATGTGTCTTTGAATGTGCATACTAACATGCTAACGTCATTGCCATGCAAGGGACATGTGCTGCCACTGTGGCAACTATCAGTGAGTTGGCAGTTAGGAAAAAACTCAGATAAAGTAGCAAGATGTTAAGGAGAACAATAGTCATCATAACACATAATAATTTTCTGTGTAGTTTACTGGTCCTGCTGGACAAAACAAATCACACCCCATATTATTAAGCTATGAGCCAGCTACACAGTAGACTTGTTAGAAGATTTTAGCAATTACATCTCTGCCACTCCAGTCCAACAAAGTTTTGATAGTTTTATGAGATAAAACACCACATAAGTCATAGTTTTATCCATTCAAGAAAAAAAGAAACCCATATCCGACGTCTGGTGTGTACATTCGCTGGGTAGCACCACTTCCCCATGCCCTCACTGCCCACTCCAATAAGCAAGTTATCAAAAATGATTTAGTGATTGCTTTGACAGGCAACAAGTGGCAAGTATGTGGATGCAGGTAGCATGTACTATAAGAAGGAGAAAAGCTAATACCATGAGGGCAGGTCAAGTGTATCATGCTCAAGTCTTTGAGAGAATCAGAGGTATTGTTGTAAGTACATTGCATGTAAGAGATGTGACCATCACATTAAAAAAACAAGTGCATGAAACAAGATTGTGGTAAACATTTAAACAGCAGCATGCACAGATTAGCAGCATATCTGACATTTAGATACAGCCCTGATTCAAAAGACCTGTGTGTGAGTGAGTGAGTGAGTGAGTGAGTGAGTGAGTGAGTGAGTGAGTGAGTGAGTGAGTGAGTGAGTGAGTGAGTGACTACTCCATCATGGTAATTTCTCAATCCATAATGTCATGCTCAGTCAAACTCCATGAAGTCTATAGATTTGGTAATACATCCTGAGGTGAAAGAAACATTTTTTGACTAAATGACAGAAATACCTTGAACTTTGAAAGAATATGGTTATGGATTTCATTTTCTTTTCATGGGCAGAATACCTGGTCTTAGGTCCTTCCCTTCTAGAGTGTCAGCAGAGAAAAACAATTAGATTAGCCAAGAGTTCAAACCTTTTTTAATAAAAATGTGCTTTTTTCTTTAAATTATGGAAATTTGACAATGATGGAATATGGCTTCTGGCTAGCAGCAGGTTTGAGTTGTATGATTCTGCATAATCAGCCTATATTGAAAAGAATATTCTCCAGATGAAGCAGTTGTGGCTCCTATGTCTGCTGAAATGAAACATGTTATATTTCTTCACAGTGCCCAAATAGATGATATTCTAACAGGCCCCATTTTCATCATCTGCTTTCTGTCTGTGTTGTTGAACCAACACTGTCAAAGAGACTAATTATATTTCACCTCTTTTAACTGGCCATCCACCTATGTCATTTGGGCCTCTATGGCAAAAACCTGTTCCCAGTTTGATAAAGTATGTTGTTGAACTCCCTAACCTTTGCTTCAACTCATTTCTTTAATGACTGAAAGACTTGTGATACCTTTGCATTATTGTTTAGTGCAAAACTGAGTATCAATCCTATAAATGTTCTGATTATCTTAAGATGAAACAAATACATTTTATTACCAACTTCTGCAGACTGTGTAAGAAATAATTTAACATAATTCTTCCTCCCCTCCCCCAGTGATTTTTGGAAAACATCAGCAAATAAAATTTAGCAAAACTAAATGAATGGAATTTTTTTAGAAAAACACTGATTTTTTTTTTTGTTATAATCTTAAGAAGCAATTCTTAAAAGCTGTTAACTAAACCAGTACCAGAAATAGAAGCCACAATGCCATCTCTCAGAGCAATCTTCTTCTTCTTTCAGTTTTTCTCGGTTAGGGGTCACCATAGCAGATCACTTGTCCGCTCATGATTGGCAGTGGAGTTTTACAATGTTGAGTTGCCAGTCCGGCACCCAGCCTTCTTCAGAAGGCACACACATGCACAAACTCACATCTAGGGCCAATTTAGAGTATCCAATCCACCTACAGCATGTCTTTGGGATGTGGGAGGAAACCGGAGCACCTGGAGGAAACCCACGTGACCACAGGGAGGACATGCAGACTCCGCACAGAAGGCACCCCAGCCAAGGAAAGAACAGGAGAGCCTCTTGCTGTGAGGTGGCAATGCTAACCGCTGCACCACCATGGCCGCCCATCCATCTCTCAGAACAATACTGCTAGGTTTATAAGGACCCTAGTAGCCCTTAGCCTAGTATATATGAAGCTATACAATTCATAGTAATACATACAGCATCATCCAGTGTGTCAACCAGTGGCAGCCAAAAATACAAACACGTAATAATTGTCCAGCAGCAATTTTTAATTCATAAAACAGCAGTAAAAACGGTTAGTGCTTTCATGATCACAAACACCACTTCCTCAGACCTTCACAAAAAAACATTGCATTACCATTCCATTTTATATTACTGCTTTTTAGCTCATAACCTATAAGTGCATTCAATCAATAAACCCTGTTAGCTAACTAGTTTAACCCCTTACTCTCTGTAACATATTATAAACCATACCACATTTATAATACATAAAAAGTTGTCTCTAAAAAATATATAAATACTACTACAATGCTTTGTAATGTCAAAATACCATTACACAAAGATGCAATAAGCATAAAACATATTTACTTATATAACTTAAAAACAACTAAATAACATTGTTATAAAAATGCAGTAGACAGTCTACAGAGACATTTATTTAAACAGACTCCTATTTCTGAGGACGGGGAGTATTGGGATCCGATCATTTAACCCATTACACCGGTCTGCCCTCAGTCTAATTATCCAACATGTTTCAGATGTTTCTGTTTTATTCCTAATAATACCACCCCTTTCATTACCATACACTTGTTCTATAACTGTAAACTTGAAATTATGATTGTAATCTGTGTCTACTACATGTTTCGCCAGTGCATTGGTGGTGGTTCCCTTCCTTATATGCAGGAGATGCTCCCTGATCCTATGCTTGAGCTTCCTATTTGTCTTCCCTACATAAAATGAGGGGCATGCCATGCATCTGGCCAGATAAACAACATTCTCACTATTACAATCCGGTAACGCATGGAATACAAATCTCTGTCAGGTGTCTGGATGCATAAAGGTGTTATTATTCAATATATATGTGCACTGGTTACATCCATTACATGAATACGTCCCCTCTTTCCTTTCCTCTGTCTTTTCTAAGACCTTACCATCTACTGGATAGCATAACATCTGCCTCAATGTTCTCTTATTCTTAAACTGGAATCCAGGTCTATCTCCTACTATACTTTTTATTTCTTCATCTTGGGTCAAAATGGGCCAAAACTTCTTCACTGTTTCAGTTATTAGGTCCATGTTATTACAATAATGTACCGTAGTGTTTCATTATAGGGAGGCCTCTCATTTTCTTTCCCATTATTAGCTGCCAACGAAAAGTAGGGTCTACCCCTACTCTTCCTTTGGCCTTTCACATCCTCTAATAACTTGGCTGTTTTCCTATTTGTATAACCCCTTTCTTGCAGCCTCTTATCAAGACTGTCAAGCTCTTCATTGAACTTTCCTTCATCTGTCATCAATCTTGAGGCTCTTAACGCCTGCCCTTTTACTATATTGTCAAAGATGTACCCCAGATGCATACTTTTCCTATGCAGAAGGGTGTTCCTGTAACAATCCTTTCTAAATACTGATGTTTGGAATTGCCCCTTTGTATCTCTAATAATCTTCACATCCAAGAAATCTGCTTCACTATCTGAGTAGTGCATGTCAAATTTAAAAAAAAAAGTTGTACTTGTATTAACATTGTAGTAAAATTGTTGTAATGCACTCTCATCACCCTTCCATAATAGGAAGAGATCATCCACAAATCTCCTATAAAATATCACTGGTTTCCAGCTATCCTCTTTCCTAAACTGTCCTCTCTCCCATAGGGCCATTACCAGATTGGCGTAGCTGTTGGCACTAAATGTGCCCATAGCTACACCCTCTTTTTGCAGGTATAACTGATAGTTAAATAACATAACATTGTTTTTCAATACCACTTCCATCAATATACAAATTAAATCTATCTGAGTATGTGAACAAGTTCCATCCTGGATGAGGTACTCTCTCAGCATATCTAAACCCAATTCAATGGGAATGGAAGTAAATAGGGAATGTACATCCATTGTCACAAGCAGTAGTGAGTCATTTAATATACCGACTTTCTCTATATAATCATATAAATCCTGCAGAAATTGTTTGGAATCCCTTAAAATGTTTGTATTCTTATCAGCTACAACTCTAAGTGTTTTCTCTATATAGATGGATAAGGGTTCATTTACCCAGTTCCTGCCTGATACTATTGCCCTTAGCGGGGGGGGTTTAGGATTTTTGTGACTCTTAGGTATTCCCCTAATAACCAGTATGAGAGGATTGGGCATGTGGAAATATTCAAGCAATTGTTCATCAATAATGCCTTCTAAAAAACAATCATATAACATTATTCACTTTCACTATAAGATTATTTAGGTCTACCAAATTCTACCAATATTCTGATGAAGTTTCTGTGAATGAAAACATATTTGGAGTGTTATCAGCATTTTGTAGTGTTGCTTGCTTTTTTTCTGTGACATTAAACCTTGGAGGAATTTGTGACCTGGTGTGCTTTCTTCCAGCCTTTTTACTTCTGTTGTTGGTGGCTATTGTGGTTGGATTCCCAGTTTTTGCTACTTTTTGTCTTTATTTTAAATTAGTTGTCTCTTAAAAAACTCATTTTAACATATCAGCATTTATTGGTTCTCTCATTAATGGAGATATCATTTGTGACATTAGTGAAAGTAAAAACTGACACCTTTTATATGTTAAAAAAAAAAGGAATGAGAAATGCTTTATAATTCATTTAAACCTTAAGCTAGGAGAGGAGTTAGATGCTAAAACAGAAACAAAAATTGACATCTCTGTTTTTGTTCTGTAGCTTTTGAACAGAATTTGCCCTTTTCTTTTCAACTCTGTATATTATTGTAGATGTAATTAAAATAACCACATATGTTATGACATGCTCCATAAAGGGAGAGCTGATTGTGTCCCAACATCAAATGTAGCTGTAATTGCTTTCTAAGAACAGCATTTTATATTAAAAACTGAATGATTCAGCAGCCATACAAATAATGATGATACAGATAGGTATAAAGAAAGATATAAAGCAAAAGAAAATGGGGGGAGAATTGGGAGATTAGTTTAAGCAATGGCCTGATAAGTGAATGGTGGGGAGATCTAATCTTGCTGAGGGAAGAGTTTTGGGTGACTGTTTGGCATAATCAAGATGAGTATTGTTTAAATTTCTTTATATCAAATAACAATCCTTGCTGAGGTCCCGAAAAACCACTGCTCGAACAAAAAGTTTAAAAGCAATTACTTTATTCCAAACGAATGTCCAACAGAAAAAACTTAGTCAAAGCATAAACACTGTTTCCTGGTTAAGCGCTTTCATCTGCAGGAATGCAAATTTCATCAGAACCAAGATCAAGGCACTTAGAACTCTTTTTAAAGGCTGATTTTGGCACCAAAAATCAAAACCCTTTGGAATTAGATTGACAATAAATTATCACTATAAAAATAGAATGTCACTATAAAAATAAAATATGACTGTAAAAAAGTAACTTTAAAATATGTACAAAAGAATTTTACTTCCAAAATAAACAACCTACTTGTGGATCAATGTAACAAATATAATATTTGAGTAAAGTGTATCAATAAACTGAACTATCCAGAAGGTCAGTCTGTTAAAGAGACAATCATTTACCATAAATCAATCTATCAGTAAAAATGGTTTGATACTAATATGATCATTCAATCCAGGACAAGTAGTAGCGTCACATAACATTTGCCACTTACTTTCTAATAGTCCCAAAAAAATTTTCCAGTTGCCTTCGCAACCTTTAGAGTCAATATGATCAATAATGCTGAAAAGGAAATTGTGTTCCTGCCCTCTATCTAAAACATGTTTACTTAGAGCATTATTACTGTCATGTTTTTTGATCTTGTATAAATGCTCGTAAATTCTAGTTTTTAATTTTTAATTTTTAATTTTTAATTTTCTCTCGGTCTTCCCGATATAGTATGCGTTGCATACTGTACATGTGGTGACATAAACTACTCTAGATGTGTTACAATTACCTACTAAACTAAACAATCTGGTTTTAGTAATGTTGTTCAAAGTTGTTATCTTGGCTTCATTAATATTCTTACACTGATTACAGGCACCACACTTAGATGTTCCTTTTTTATTAGTATCCTTACCCCTCACCCCTTTTTATTGATAGATTGATTTATGGTAAATGATTGTCTCTTTAACAGACTGACCTTCTGGATAGTTCAGTTTATTGATACACTTTACTCAAATATTATATTTATTACATTGATCCACAAGTAGGTTGTTTATTTTGGAAGTAAAATTCTTTTGTACATATTTTAAAGTTACTTTTTTACAGTCATATTTTATTTTTATAGTGACATTCTATTTTTATAGTGATAATTTATTGTCGATCTAATTCCAAAGGGTTTTGATTTTTGGCGCCAAAATCAGCCTTTAAAAAGAGTTCTAAGCGCCTTGATCTTGGTTCTGATGAAATTTGCATTCCTGCAGATGAAAGTGCTTAACCAGGAAACAGTGTTTATGCTTTGACTAAGTTTTTTCTGTTGGACATTCGTTTGGAATAAAGTAATTGCTTTTAAACTTTTTGTTCGAGCAGTGGTTTTTCGGGACCTCAACAAGGATTGTTATTTGGTTTAGTTCTTGCTACTTTGTTGTGTAAATTTCTTTATATGATTGGGGAACCAACAAGGAGCAAATCCCTATCTTAAAACGGGAACAACTGAAAATCACCCTATTACTGTGAATAGACTGAAACCCATTGCTGTACTCAGTGTTGAAACCATATTGACAGTACAAAGAGTGAAACCCATTATTGTGCCTCAGTTCTGAAAACTGTATTGACAATACATTGCCATGAGATGTAGCCCTACTCACTGTGAAGGAGCACATACCGGGTACAGGGTTGTTAGGTTGTGTTACACTTTCCCCACAGACATTGTTATTCTAATGCCCACTCCTCTTTAATTTGCTGAGACTGACTCCAAAAACTGACTTGCTTACTTCACCAAGCTTGCTTTGAAATATAAATTGCATGCAAAAAGAGAATCTGACAGAATATATTGCTCCAAAACTTGACAAGTCACTAGATTTTTTTGACCCTGCATATATTTTGTAACTGCACTTTATTCTATTCTACCTGAAGTTTAAAGAAAATTGATAAAATATTTACTTTGTAGGAAGAATATTCACTTGTATATTAGCCATGTAACTACAATAACCATGGGTGTCTCCTAAAAAAGAAAACAGAGCACTTTTGTATTACTTGTTTTTACCAGGATTAATTGTACTCCCATACTTCTAAACTGTCCAGATTTTTGCAGAACGTACAGATTTTTACCTCATATTTTTGTAGCCCTCATAAAATTTGTGGTTTTGTAGCAAATCACTGAGGATTAAAGTAATTAAATAATGATATACATTTGCATTTCAAACTTCATATCCCTCAGAAAATGCATGCTAACACAAATCCTATTATTCTAGCAATTTTTAAGTTTATGGGAGCAATTTTTAAAATCTGTCCCTATTTTTGGACCTTTGCCCCCTCCCCCCCATTATTTTTGGCTTTTTCTA
Source organism: Protopterus annectens (assembly GCF_019279795.1). Lineage (NCBI taxonomy): Eukaryota > Metazoa > Chordata > Ceratodontiformes > Protopteridae > Protopterus > Protopterus annectens. The sequence continues at coordinate 1,903,228,472 of NC_056731.1, read as the reverse complement.
GTGGTTGAGAGATATGTCTAGTCCTAGCTGTTTGAGTAGCTTGCTTTTATCAGAATGATTTGTTCCTTTTTATAATGTGGTGTTGATTGGATTACAGGCATTGATTCCTTTTGTTTCTGATCTGTAATAGGTAGCCAGTATAGTAACTCACATTCCGTTTCCTGTAAGACATTTAATGTATGAAGTCCAAAAAGCATGGATGAAATCACTCATCTGTGAATGCTGGAAGCCAATGTTAATAATGGACACTGTACTGTAGTTGCTCTATGTATTTACTTTTGAGTACACATAACATATCTTATTCAATTATCTCTTGTTGCTGATTATTTAAGGCCTTTAGCCACATCATAACATGTACAATGAAAATAAGGCAGTTCTCTACTGCAATAGTCCTACTTAGCTGTTCTTAACATTCAAAATAATATTTTATTTCTTTTCTCTTTTGGATTAATAGTTAAGACTACCTGATCACTGATGTAGCATGCATTTTTTCTCTTCTAACCTTGAACTGATAGTTGATTGTAATGCATGACCTCATTCTTACTGTAACTTTTTGCAAACTTAGTGTATGTGTTCTGTGTGCAGCTTTTCTCTTTGAATCTTTGCTAAAAAGGCCTTGTACCCATGTGGACTGTTCCAGTAAACAAATGCTAATAAACAACCAATGAATAATTAAGCCAGACTCATTTTAAACACAGCAAGCTCCCACACAGCACTCTCTTTAAAGCCTACAACTTCAGACATTTCAGAATCTAGTGCTGACCAAGATTTCTAATTAAACAGGACCCAGCTTCCGAAGAGATAAGTAGGCAAAACTTACAATCATCCATAGCAAAATGCAGTTAAGGGCAGTACACAGTTACCCAGTCTCAGAAGTGTGCATTAAAGGTGTGAAAAGTTTTTAAATGATTTATTGTGGTCTCATTTTTTTGTATATCACAAAAACCTTGCATTTTAACAGGGTGTGTAAGCTTTTTATATCCACTGTATAACAACACCAAACTAACAAACACACTTTTAACTATGTTTATGCAGGGGGACAAGCACAAGAGGTTAAGAAATTAATTTTTTTTCCACTGTAGTGAGATGTTGGAATTGGCATCCCACATGGGAGGTGCAGGGGGGCTTGCCCCTCCCTGCAGAAATATAGTAAAAAGTGTGTTTGTTAGTTTGGTGTTGTTATAGGTGGTGGGGATGTTATTTACATGTGCATTGTCTTTTTCAATGTTATGATGCACACTTTCAGTGTTCTGAGTTTTCATTGTTTTGGGTTTTCAGTGTTTTGGGATTTCGATGTTATGGTCTCAGTGTTTTGAATTTCAATGTTATGAAATTATAGTGTTTTATAGTAGACCCATGCCCACACCCATGTGGAGTAATGCAAGTCAGGAAATGTAGGAGTAGCTTATTTGCCAAACCTTGAATACCTTCAGCATTTCCTGCTTGCCTCTGATACGTGCACATGATCAGTTTGTCAACTGATGTAATACGTTTTTGTTTTCAGTAGTATCACCTTTTATGCCACAGGCTGTATAGGTGGTTCAGGATCTTAGCATCTGTGTAATACCATTACCTACCCAGCTGCTTGCTGCACCCATCAAAGCCATTCTGGTGTAGAGCAATGTGTAGCAACTCTCTGTGGTACAGCTGCTACCTAATTCACCTGACTCTCCCTGTTTGCCTGTGGTATGGGATGTTCAGCTGTGACAATCATCTCCATGGTGATTAAAGTTTAGTGAAATGAAGCTGGAGCCATTTAGTTATGTCTGGTTAACTGTGCTGTAGTATTGTTGATTGCATAATTGCTCCTTCCTTTGGTACATATTTTAGAATGTTGTTGATTTGCATACTGGCTTTTACGCATGCATACAGATGCATGCACACTTATCAGACTGCACACTATGGACCATGAGTTAAACCTGTATGCCACTTTATGAATATTTCTTTTTGAATCACACACTCCTTAGTAATTGATTTTTTTGGCATATCAGAAGTAAGCATTACACACCGTGTTTCTGAATGTTATCCATAGATTAGTGTGAAACTGCTAAAAATGTAAAGACTATATATATGTTATAACATTAGCACACTTGTAATTTTATTAAAATTCAGTATAGTCATGTTAATCTTTCAACATATTTTTGTAGTGTTACTTGACAACTACTAAATGAGGAAAAAAGCATAATATCCTAAAAAGGGAAAACATTCTAATAACATATATAACTGAAGAACACATATTTTTATAAGATGTAAAATAAGGAAATAAATTAACCTATCAGAGTGTGAAAATGTCAGCTGTTATGTCCTTATCAGAGTTGATCAGAAAACTGGTGTGCACTAAACATCTTCTTCTAGATTTTCCCAGTTAGGGGTCACCACAGCAGATCACCTGTCTGCTCATGATTGTCAGTGGAGTTTTACGGTGTCAAGTTGCCAGCCCAGTGCCCAACCTTCCACAGAAGGCCCACATGCACTCACACCTAGGGCCAATTTAGAGTGTCCAATCCACCTACAGCATGTCTTTGGGAGGAAACCGGAGCACCTGGAGGAAACCCACACAGAAGACATGCAGACTCCACACAGAAGGCACCCCAGCTGAGGATCAAACTGGAAAACCACTTGCTGTGAGGCGACAACACTAACCGCTGCACCACCGTGGCTGCCCAGGTGTGCACTAAATATCGCACATCTGTGGTCAGACAATTAAAAATGGCAAAACAGTGTCAGGCTATATTTGCAATTATGGCTTTAACATAACTTTGATATATCTTAACACTTAACTTCACACATTCTAAATGGTGTTATTCTTCTACTTCTAGGTAAAAGAAAGAGAATAAACATCCATCTCCAGTCAAAATGGCATTTTTATTTTCACTAGCTACTATGGAACTATATTTTGAGATGCAGATAAAATATCTGAAATATATCTTAAAAAAAATAACAGCTGCTTTTTGAGATGCAGATAAAAATATCTGAAATGTATCTGAAAAAGTAACAGCTGCCAGTTCCTGTAGCTGGTTTGAAGAACTGACTGTAATGTGAACGGTTGGGATAAAATAGTATTACTGTTTTAAAATGTCAGCTGAATGTATTCTTTAATATTAAGTGCAACATGTTGTCTGGAAAAGTGCAAGGTGACTTTAAGTGTACTGCAATAAAGAGACTGGGAATATTCTCACAATAGTTATGTAGATAAGAAAGTCATAATTGACAGCTAGTGTTGTGTATAAGGTGGCTGCCTCAAAACAGCAAACTACGAAATGATTTACTGCAATGGAGTATTATCTGAAGGAAGACCCTGGAAGCTTGGAGTGCCAGGGCTGCTTGTAGAGTTTACCTTGCGAGCGTATTTGTTTTTAGACCTGGAAGCTGTTCCTTGGAGAGGCCTGCAGCCTTGGGCTTTTCTTTTAACCACAGATTGTATCCTGTAGGGGATGTATGAACTGTGAATCTTGGCTAAAATCAACCTAGGATGTTGGACAGTGTGCTAGATAACCCAGTCAAGATGGCTGCCTAAGTCCAAAGCTCTAAACTGGACCTGCAGACATTTGGATGAAAATACTGTTCCCTGGAAGAAATTAAAAAAAAAAAAAAAAAAAAAAAAACAGAAAGAAAATGAGTGAGTAGGAATAAAAGGCCTGGTTTTAAATCTGCAACTAAGGAAGATCAATTGTGCATTTTGTTTGAAAAGATAATCACAGTAGGCCAGAATGTAAAGTTCTTAAAATAGACAATAGAATAACAAACAGGAATGGTAAGGCTACAGGGAAAGCTGCATAATATGGAGGCAAATATATCAGGAATTAAAGATGACTTTCTGCAACAGATTGAAATAATACATGAAGTAACTGACAACATAAAAAGATGGAAAGAAAAGATGGATGATGTGGAAAATTGCTCAGGATAATTGTAATACAAGAGAGAGTGGGCAACTGTCAACTTGAGCACAGAAACACATAGAGAGGATACACAGAGCAGGATGGCAGCAAGCAGCAGCAGGCAGACCCAGACATGTTTTGGGATATTTCCATTCCTTTGATGAAAGCATGGAATAATACAGCAAGCAAATAGAATTAATGGTGTCCTATTTGCAGGGATGCTCATGAAGCTGTTTGAGGATTACTCAGAAACACTCCATAAGAAAAGAAAAGCTATGCTGGAGTTGTTAAATGAACTAAGAATTGAACTGAACAGGAAAGTTTGTCCCAAATAAATAAATGGCGCCAAAATCATGGACTGAAACTAAATGCTGAAAAATGCATTATTGTGTTCTTTGGGAAGTCATCTACTCTAGGGAACTACCACATTGACGGTATGCCCCAAAGAGTTGACTCACTTGTTTGGGATTTGGAAACTTATGCAGTCAGTGACTTAACTTTTGACCAAAACATGTCCATTGTTGTAAGAATAGGCTTATATTTTGCACAGCTTAGAAACAAAGGGATTGTGACTATCTCTAGGGATGTTATTATCCCCCTTTACTCATTAGGCTGATCATTGAGTATAATGCCCCCTTTGACATGTATCTGTCCAGACACATGCAATAACTGGAATGCCCAAAGGATACAAGACCGAAACAATATGTCCTACATGGACCGACTCAAAACCTTGTCTCTGTACTCGGTATCCTACAGACTGTTAAGAGGTGACCTGTGTCTGGAATACAGCGCATCCTCCTACCAAATACTGATGGATTTATTGCACATCAACAAGTCAAATGGCATCAGAAATACTCTGTCTAGGGACCTAAACCTGTTCTGCAACATTAAGAGAATGGATTGGAGGGATAGATATATCTTGCAGAGAATACCACTGCTCTGGAACAAGCTTTCCATCCACAAAAAACAAGGTTCATCCTTGTCCATATTCAAGCACAACTTGGATCTATGGGTGGGAAACAGAAATTTACCCCAAAACTGCTCCCTGTACTATTACAGCTCCTAAATGCTTTATCCTATGGACGGGCCCATCAAATTTTCTATGGCATGATCCCAGTTATTCTCATAAGGGGAAATATACAATTATTGAACATGGGATAGGTAAGGCCAGTCTCTAACCAAATGGGATGGGTTAATTTGAGAACAAAAAGGGAACATGACTAGGCTTAAAATGGCCTGCAAGGGCAGCTAGCCTAGTACTTACCTAGGAACCTCCATGGCTGAAATACCCTGCAATTCTGGAAGTAAAACAGCAAGAAGAAGAGTTCAGGATACACAATAAGAAAGATGATCAATCATTTAAACAAAGGTATCACAGATAAACAGCACAGACAGTGAAAATCTGAATCACCTGGAAGACACAGTGAGAAAGCAATCTTAGATATAGTATCTTAGATATAAGTGACACAGAGACTGTGAGAGGACATGCAATTTCCGATGTTGAAACTCCCACAGGGAAGTACAGAGGGGCCACATACATGTCAATAAAAGAGAGACTAGCAGGAAATTAATAAATCACAAAGACAACCACAAGATGAGAAAAATTTACATCAAAGGGACAGTACAGCAAGGTGCCTCTCACAAGGGAAATGCAGGCACAAAAAGAGAAAAAGAAGGCAAAAGCATTGAGAAACACATAAGAGCCTTAAGGAGACGGCTGAACAATGTATCAGATGTATCGGGAAACTCGGAAGTGGACTGCTGGACAAATGAAGTACTAAATAAACTGAACAGAAGCATTTATGATGGATGGCAGAGTCGAAGAGGTGAAAGCTAGGACTACCAAAGGAATGAAAGTGACTGCAGAGGAAGTAAGGATGGAGAGAAAAGGAGATTATAAGAAGGGTGCAGGGTGGGGTGTCTTCAAGTAGCTTAGGGAGGAAAGAGAAAGAGGTAGAGGAAAGGTCCGCAGACAAAACGTGGATATGGTAAGGTAGTGGGTAAACAAAATATAAAGGAGTGGAGTAGGAGGTTGGAGCAGGTTGTGAGGTGTGACTTAGGTTGAAGGGGTGAGTGAAGTATTGTGAGTAAGTTCAGCCAGGATTGGTGCAGGAACAGGTCTATGATTTTTGTAAAGTATTTTTAGGGAGCATTTAAAGGTGGGTAGGTTAGCAGTAGTTCTGGTAGTTAGAGGTAGAGGAGTTCCATTTTTGGTACTGAGTAAGAGTATAGGCTTTGTCCAAGGAATTTATTTGGTTTATTTATGGTGAGAAGTTGTTTGTCTTCAGAGATGAGAGTTCTTTTAGCGAAATATATGTTGATTAAAGGGGTAAGAGGTGGGCAGGCTAATGTTTTGTGTATAATTTTATGTATTGTTATAAGTTGACTGTAGGAGAGGGGGAGGGGGAGTTCCAGCCAGCTAAGGTTATGCAGAGCTTTACAGTAATGGGTAAATGAGGATAAATTGGTAGCAAACTTGGCAGTTTTGTTGTAGCATCTTTCAAGTTTGTTTTTTAAGGATGATTGTAATTTGGGTAGAATTGAGGCTCTATAGCATACATCTCAACCTCTTAGAGCAAAAAATCTGGACAAATCCATAAATAATAGGAGTACAAATACCCCAAAATAGGGACACTTTTTAAATATTACTCTTACACACTTAGAAACTTAAAACAGGGGCTCATATGGAACCAGGTATTAATAGTTTTCTCTCACTGAAACCTATTTTGGTGGATAGATAATTCTATAACAGTTCACATAAGCACTCTCATAATTATCATATGCTAAGGTGGTTTTGTCCATATTCTATTTATAAAGAAAACTTTCATAAATAAGTCAAGAATGTAACCAAGCCCTGTTTAGAGTTCTGGTGATATGATAATGTTATCATAGGCCAGAGCTGAAAGTCAGAGCATTACCAACGTGTTCTCATATTTGCTTTTCACACCTAGTCCATATTAGTAATATCTTCATGTTTTATATTTTTTATATTCGTTATAGTTTTCAATAATGTTTGATTTAGCACCACATACTCAATCCAGTCTGGAAACTATTCATGTTGACTTTATCAACAGCCCCAGATTTACATGCAATTTGGGTATTTGTTTATAGGTGGTATAAAAATATAGGTGCACTGTGTTCTGAAGTGTTAGGGCCTCAAGAAATCGATTTGAATAATGTAATTCACCGTAGTCAGCACGCGCCAATTATACAACTCTTTGACAGGCATTGAATGAGTCTATCGAATTACTAGTGATCAATTCTGAGCTGCTGCCATAGAACATGAAATAGGTTAGTAGATGTGACTAGTTCGTTTTTATAGTTGATATATTCAAGTCTATGTATATCACTGACATGATTAAATAACAAATCAACCACAATAATGATAATAGTTTTTAATAATTTTTAATTTAGTTTGAGAAGAATTGTAACGGATATGGCCTCAAAGTCATAATAATAGTGATCTTATTCTATGATTTTGATCCTACTAAATATGATTTTTTAAAGAATCCTGAAAGTCAGTTTCTTTTTCAAGAATATAAAGTTTCAGACTTCATAGAGTTTGATGGTGAGAATGAAATTCATGTAATGAAGAATAGTCATTTATTTATGCACTCATACTTAATATTGAATGGATATGATTTAACCTTCAATGATGTTCTAATGATTAGCGATGCATGCATATTCATAGAAGTGAATATTTACTCAAGCGATATGATTGTTACTTGCTTCGTTTAGAACAACGTGCAAGTTATGTTTCAAAACGGAAGGCTAAGGTTAAATCCATGGTCTTGTTGAGGTACATTTGTTGTCTTTTATATGATATAGCGACAAAATATTTAAGAAATTGATGAAACTTTTACATAATATAAATTATGAGTTGTTGTTTTTATTAGTTTTTATCTGTTTGTAATGTGTGATTAAGCGCTGACTGCTTTATATATATTTTTATGAAATGTGACATATTAGATACAAATGAAATTTTTCACAGGTTAACATGACTTTAAACCTCTGAAAAGATGATTTATTCTGTAAAAAGTAGCGAACCTATGATTGAAGTGTTATATCCCTTTTATTTTAAGACTATCAATTAGATATTTGATTGAGGAAGCTTTTCTATAGGCTGATGTTCAGTTTAAAAGTATTAACATTTTGTGAATTAATTGAGATCTGAAGAAGCGTGCGCATTCAGCACGTGAAAGCGCTTATCTTGTTTTATCAAATAAAAATAACTAAACTTCTCGTGGTGTGTCCAGAGGTTTATACTTCATACTACTTCGTTTACATTTTGCCGGAGGACACTTTGGAGATCGGGAACATTATTTCTTTTACACTTAGAAAGTTGATAGAATAACAGGTTTTGCATTAGCATTACTTTTCTGAAGGGTATGAAGTCTGAAACTCAAATGTCTGTCATTATCTTCTGACTTCAACCCTTAATGATTTACCAGCAATTTGCTAGAAAACCACAATTTTATGAGAAACAGACCAAAAATAACAGGCAAAAATCTGGACATTCTGTGAAAATCTGTACAGTTGAGAGGTATGCTCCATAGATTAGGGAGGGCAGAAGGCAGGGTTTCGGTAGAGTAGGTTTTGTGGGTGTGCTCAGAAAATGTTTGTTCCTTTATAGCATGCCTAGTTTTTGCTGTTTATTTTTTTTTATATTGATTTGGATGTGCAGGTCAAATTTAAGATTATCGTTTATTATTACTCATAATGGTGTGGTTTTCAGTGCCATTTTCCAATAAGATTTTGAAAGATGCATTGTTAGGGGTATGAGTTTTTGTTTTTGTGGGTGGCACAGTGGTGCAGCGGTTAATGTTGTCACCTCACAGCAAGAGGTTCTCTGGTTCGATTCTCAGCTGGGGTGCCTTCTGTGTGGAGTTTGCATGTTCTCCCTGTGTTCGTGTGGGTTTCCTCCCACATTCCAAAGACATGCATCTGGAGTGTTTCTCCCCGGGCCTCTGCTGAAAATAGGCTCTGTGGAACCTAGTCGGACATTCCCGGTCAATATAAATAAATAAAATAAGTTTATTAGAGTTGTGAGCTTTATTGACAATGTCTGTAAATGATAGTAATGCAGTGAAAGTCTTGTAGTCATGACGAAATCCATGTTGGTAATTATGTCATTTTGTAAGAGATAGTGGTGAAATGGTTGATACATACATCTTTCAAGAGTTTTAGAGAAGGAAGATGGAATGGCTATGATGTAAAATTGTAATGTACATGGAATTACCTCCTTTATGTAAAGGGATAATATGTGCCATTTTCCATAAGTTAGGAACACAGGTGTCTGTTACTGATCTGTTATTTAGAATGCTGATTGGGTATACTATTGCATCAGTAGCTATATTTAGGTGTAGTTAGCACCTGGAAAATAATCTGTAAAACTGCAGCAAGACAGAAGGTAAGACAAGTCCTTATAAGTTTAAAGGAAGTAACGCAAGCTGCTAGATTATTGTTAAGGTACACCTATGTTAACTGCAACAGGCAGTATTGCTGTGAGCTTGACATGAAATGAATAGAAGAAAAGTAGGTATGAGCTGCAGCTTATACCCTGGTTATTATATTGTATTTTATATCTGTTTAAGGCTAATTTCCATTGTCTATTTAGGGGGTTAAAGGCATTAAAAAACACATCTATCAGAGTACTGTAAGAATAGGTTATTGTTGTAGGAGTTTTGGGTGGTTTTCTACAGGTATGTGCATGCTATCCTCTGAATTAATTAGCTTTAAATGCACTGTGCAGATTAAAACTCATTTATCTTCTTTTTAATGCGCTGTAGGTTATATCACTGTTTTCAAAGCATTTATAGGTAAAAAGCCAATATAGAGCAGTTTCAAGTTAAATAGTTTGTACTTTTTAATAGTTCTGGATCTGCCTGGAAAGGTTTTAGTTTGATTTGCAGCTGGGTATACAGTTTGAGGTTCTAGTATGCTGACACATGGAGATTAATTAGCGTTGAAATGATAGATTGAGCCTGGCAGCTACAATATGAACTTTACTTGAGGTGAGTCACAGCATTTAATTTTATTATATGGGCTTTATTTGCTTTTTTCAGGGAAATTTTACACTCCTAGAATAAAATATGATAAAGTGTTAATTTAGCTTCCCCTTAAGCAGTATAAGGCCTGTGTGTGTGGGTGGAGGTAAGGGTGTCCCTCCAGCATATTCAACATTGCAGTACAGAACACACTGATGCAAAAGTGAGGGGAATAAAATATATTTCTTTAAATTTAATTTAATTCTTGCAAACTGCTTTCCATAGGTTTTAACTGAAGGTATTTCTCCTTTTGTGTTTTTGCACCTTGAGTGAAATTCAGCTATAAAGTTTCATTACTAATGAGACTGTCTTATGGGTTGGGAGGGTGGCCTAATGGTTAAGATGTTTCCCTTACAAACGCAAGGTGCAGGGTTTGAGCCTAACAAGGGTCTAATTGGCTAGGCTTAAAATGGCTCGCAAGAACAGTCAGCTTAGTACTAACCCATAAACTTAACTTTTTGTAGCAGAAATTTTAAGAGATATGATGTGCTCAGTACACTGGGAGAGACAGACATTAAAATAATTAGGATTGTTTGGTGGTTGAACTGGGTAGATAAAGTAATATTCGTTTATGCTCTGCTGGAGTGTTTGGCCAACATAAGTAGTGCAATATATTTCACATTTGTACATTTCTTTTTTGTAGTCTTTAAACTGGAAAATAAGCCAGTTAACAGGAGATATGTCTAGGTATGCAAGTTACTAAAATGAAGGCTTCCACAGTTTAAAAGGACAGATGGAAAATGAAGTAGCTAACAAGAGATATGTGTTGGTATGCAAGTTTGGGATTACTGAGATAGAGGTTCCCAGATTTTAAAAGAACAGGTAGAATGCTTATCTCATTTAGTTCCCACTTTTCGCTACATGACATACAGTCTGTAAATGTGACATTTAAGCACTTTAGAATGAGTAGCTTGAATTTTAAGAGATATGAAAAAGTTAGGCAATTGCCTGACACCTTTCACAAACAGAACTGTCTCATATTATTAACAGTTGATAAGCCTAGCCAGTAACCGTGCTGTTCATAAAACAGAAAATCAGATGCTACTACTGAACCCCATAGCAGATGCCAGTAGAAACATGCTAATATATATAATTATATATATATATATATATATATATATATATATATATATATATATATATATATTTATAAACCTACCAGAATAAGAAGACAGGAAAAGTTAAAGAAGATGGGGGGACATTGTTCTATTACAAATCAAAAAAAATAAACTTTGAAATGGTGTAAGATACTGTGCTATGACTACTTAAATGGAGACATAGAGAACATGGTAGTGGGGAGGAAAAAGGGCAGTAGCAATTGTATATCATAAAGAGCTTCAGGCTACCCCAGAAAAAAATGATAAAAATGGAATAGGTAAATAGATTATCAGGCTGGGAACAGTACGGGGGGTGTGCTAGACAACAGGAAACATAAAGGCACCAAACATGGAGAAGGACTTTTTTTGTTAACTGAGCTCTGACAAGAAGAGATTGGAATACAGATAATGGGGAGACTACAATGTCACTGTAGGACTGGAAAAAGGCAGGACATACTAATCGAGGGAATATAACAAAAGGATGAGACAATAACTAGCCAAAGTAATGAAAGAGGGAGGGTGACTGGGCATTTGAATGAAAAGATATCCAACTGAGAAGGAATATACCTTCACAAGAAACATTTTGGTACAGGTAAGTAGGTTAGGCAAGTTCTTCAGGAAAGCCAAACAAAAATAATAGGAAAGCTCCAAATATAGGAGAGACACATATCAGGTTATGTAGAAGTGAGACCTAAGGTAAGTGCACAAGAAAAAGAAAACAACGAGAAGGGGGTGAAGATGGGCAGGCTACAAATGAAAGCAGACAGAGGATGAGGAAACATTGCAAGGACTTGTAAAGGAGTCCACACAGGAGAATATAAAAGACAGACTGGTAGAATATGTAATATTATATATATATATATATATATATATATATATATATATATATATATATATATATATGTCTCATTTTTGTTTCCTACAGACTCCTGCTGTGTGACCTCTGTCGACCTTACAGAGCCTCAAGGGATCCAGCCCTATGTGACCTTCTACACATCTGCAAAACTAATAACACCCTCAGCATCCAGCATCCACTCAGGAGATCTTGACTCCCTCTAAAACAAAAATAGGACCTGCTGGTGAGATAGATATATATCTCAAAAAATCCCTGTTTATGGAATATATTTCCTCTGGATATAAAACAAAGTAGCTCTGTGACTTTCTTAAAGTGTAACCTGAATGAATGTACAAGTATTTATAAATGCACCCTGGGTGTTGTTCCTCAAGCCCTAATTGAAAGGGAGTAAAACTAAGCAAAGATTAGTCATATCAATTGGTACTTAGGATTTGAGGTATTGCCGCTAGGCTACTAATGATCCTGTGGATTGACAATCTAGTTTTCAACTATGAACTCACGAAAACTGATGAAAGCAGAAGGAAAGAGGGGAAGGAAAAAAGGACGGGTGATGGAGGAGATAGACATAGAGCTAGAGGTGGTACAGAAGTAATCCAAAAGAAATGAAAGTAGAATGGAAGTGCTACATATCAGAGAGAAAGCAATCATAATGGAATTAGTGAGTAAAACTTTACACTTCCAACCAATTACTGATGGATTTACTGCACATCAGCAAGTCAAATAGCATCAGAAATACTTGGTCTGGGGATCTAAACCTCTGCTGCAACATCAGCAGAATGGTTTGTAAGGAGGGGTATATTTCACAGAGGATATCGCTGCCATGGAACAGACTCCCCGTCCACATAAAACAAAGTTAATCCCTATCCGTTTTCATGTGCAGCTTAGAACTATGTATGGGAAACAGAAAATTTACCCCAGGACTGCCACTGTACTACTAGTGGACAAATGTAGCTCCTAAAGGCTTGATTTCATGCACTGGTCCCATCAAATAATCCATGGTATGATCCCAGTTATTCTCATTAGGGATAATATATAATTATTGCCCATGGGATGGGTAAAACCAAACTATAACCAAATAGGATAGGTTATTTTGAACACAAAAAGGGAAACTGCGTAGGCTTAAGATGGCCTGCAAGTGCAGCTAGCTTATTATTTACCTATGAACCTATGAACAATGGAGGAGTTATTATAGAAAGACAGAATACCAAAAGCCCAGTTGTGGCACTACTTGGTACTCATGGAGACCTGGAAAAAGAATACAGAGGGGTCAACAGGAGAATGGAACAGGCAGGAAGAGAGGACAGAAATGAGAGAGGAGGCACCTCGAAAGAAATGGAAGAGGTTAGGAAGGCAAAGGACCAAACAGCTCTATGACACACTAAGGGAAGAATGAAATAGGTCAAAGAAGAGAGAATGAGAAAGAATTAGGAAAGGGAAGAAAGATGACAAGGAGTTTCAGGATACTGTAAGAAGACATTCAGACAGTGAGGCCCATTCAGAAGGTACACGGAGAGGAAGATCAAAGCCTGAGAATACTGCATAGAAGGCATCTAACCCCTAAGAGACTGGTAAAAGAAGGCAGATAGGGGGGTATTGGATGCTGGAGGTATAAAAAGGAAGATTCAGGAATATGTTCTAGAACTGTGAGTGGGTAAAGAAGTCCAGAAGCAGACACAGAAGATTTGGGGAAATATATTTGAAAAGGAAGGAGAGTATATTTGGAAATTCTGTAAAGGGAGCATAAAGAAAGAAGACAACATCTGCAAAGAAAGATAAATGAGGATTATCAGGCTGATGAATACTGAAGTTAAAACTATCATCACTCAAAACTGGAAATGAAAAAAACAGTGCTGTTGCATGAATTACACAAGAGCTTCTCCTGAAAATGGGGAGAAGATGGTATAAACTGCCTAGAATGGGGAAAGGATTGGAGAGGCATTAGAATACTTCAAGAATAGGAAGGAGAGGGCAAACCCAAAGGGAAGAGAAGGGAATGGAAAATACATAAAGAGTAAGAAATGAAGCAGCCAACTACTTAGGAGATACAATGCACCATGCATGAGGAAAACGTATGAATGTAATGTACTGTATGGAGATAATAAAGTTAAAAAACCTAATTCAGATATTGAAGATTTATTTGAATCTGCAAAGTCAAGTGGACTGTGATTTTTGTGTTCTTTTGACTTGTGAAAATAAACATGCATTTTTTTTTATAAATGTCCTGACTCCAGTGTCACCTTGGACTTGCCTAACAAATACTGCAATTGCAGCACTGACCATTTTGGTGGCAGAAGGACAATACATTTGTCTATACCTTCAATTACAATGGTTTGAGCAGTAGCTCATATCCCAAAGGGACTGCTAGAGAGAAATGATAGAAGTGTCAGTAAATTCAAGGGAGTAGATGAGGGTATGCACTTTCATGAGGCAATAACAGGTCCGCTTCAAACCAGAAAAGCTGCCATAGTTATGATGGAAAATTCAGAATATAGTTGTCATGGTAGACAAAGCCTCCAGAAGAATGGAGTAATAACACATGCTGATTCAGTGACAATGACGGCAAAGATATAAAATAAATTAGAAAAAAAAATAGGCTCATAATATGATGGGGTCAGTGGGTGTAAATCAGTCTGTTGACAGCTGTTTGTTCGACTCTTGATAAATCAAATAAATTATTCCAAAACACCTTTTGTTGGCAGTGGTGTTTTCCCTTTTCTCCACTGTTGTGTGACCATGGAGTAGACCTATATAATTCCAGGGTATTTGGAGAGTTTAACCCCACATCAGGGTGATGGGGTGGGGGCTTGTCCCCCACAAAAAAAAATGTTTTTGTGATTTGTCAAAATTTGTTTAAGCAGAATTTTTTGATCTATTGGCAGTCAGAGAAATGGCTCACTATAGAACAACATGTATCCAGGTCAATGACATTCTGATCAAATTGCATTCTGATTCCCTTTGTCAACAGTGGTGAGGCTGCAGCTTATGCCATAGTATCTGGTGCAAAAGCCTCTAGATGGCAAAATGTCTATAGTGTAAAAATTTAATGCCAATACAAGTAAAACACTAGAAACACCTCCAACCAAATTATTTTTGTTCCTGTTTAATGAGATTTTTCTGCTTAAGCTCTTGTACTGGCATCAAGCCCCTTATTGTGTCAGAATAAAGTTTTTTTTTGGGGGGGGGGTTCAAGGCTCCAGAGAGCACCCCTGCATTACCAGGCTATAATTCATACCACACCTTTCGACCACCTAACCTGGATCAAAACACTAAAGGTGGAGGCATGTCCATATTCATTAAGGAAATCCACACCTCCAGGCTAGTTGCTCAGCATAATGCATCCAAGATTATCGAAGTGCAACTAACTCTGGGCAAGACCGTAATCCAAATTGTAACTTGCTACAGATCCTCCAGAATACCCCAGGATTCCCACTCCTCATTTCTTGATACACTGGAAAATATTAGGGTGCAATCTAACACCTTAATAATGGGCGATTTCAACTACCCCACCATTAACTGGGAAAACTACTCATGTACCAACTCTTTTGCTCAACGTTTTCTGAAATTCATAAATTCCAATGCCTTGGATCAAATTATCCACATCCCCACTAGGGGCAGCAATATCCTAGACCTGGTCCTTTCCAACATGGGTGGCCGGTGTTCCACACCAGAGGTCAATTCCTTGTTGTTCCGATCTGACCACAAGCTAATCACCTTAGACATCCATATCCCGCCCCACCCCCCTATTAGGGAAACCACCATAAATCATTTCTCCAAAGCCAACTTCACGCTTCTTAAGACAGAAGTGGCAAACTTCACGACACCCATGCAAACGGACAATAGAGGTACGACTGCTGAATCCTACACAAATGCACTTTATAAGCACTTACACGAGTGCATGGATTGTGCAATCCCTAACAGAACCAAGATGCTATCCTCCAAAAAAAGAAGCCAATCTGGTGGTCCCCTGCCATAAACAAACTCTACAACAGAAGAAAGAAACTGTTGCAAAAAAGAGTAAAATCCCACGATTGGAGGAACTCCCTGGTCAGCCTCAGTAAGAAGCTGAGCTCCCTCATAAAATATTCCAAAGCTAGTTATGAAAACAAAATCGCCACTGATTCTAAAGACAACCACAAAGCATTCTATAGCTATGTCAAGAATCTTAATGGGAACACTCAGATCTGCTATGAGTTACAGCACAATGGCACTAAATATACAGCACCAACTGATATTGCCAACATCATGGCAGATAGGTTTAGTGCTAACTTTATCCCCCTCTAACCCCCTAAAGGACCCATCTCTATACCGGAAGAATGCAAAGTTCCTGTAATCATGGCTGCACAGGTAAAAAACACACTCTTCAAAGCCAAGAACACAGCATCCACGGGATCTGACAACATACCAGGCTGCATTCTACATGAACTACAGAATGAACTGGCACCCCACCTAAGCACCATGTTCAATTATAGCCTCACCGCAGGCTTTGTGTCCACTGAATGGCACACAGCGACAGTTATCCCACTCCACAAAAGGGAAAGCCACCACGGACGCCGGGAACTACCGCCCCATTAGTCTAATGAGCCTGGTCTGCAAGGCCATGGAACGTATCATCATGGAACTTATAAACAAAGACATTGGTAATCTCCAAACTCTGGACCCCACCCAGTTCAGGTTTGTAAAAGGAAGATCATGTCTCCTAAACCTGATAAACTTCTTTGAAGCATTCACCAAAGCCGTAGACGAGGGTAAGATAGTTCACACAGCCTATCTAGATCTCGCCAAGGCTTTTGACACCATCCCCCACTCTGGAATTATAGATAAACTCACTAAACTAGGTATAAATCCCTATGTCACAAGATGGGCTGCCAACTGGCTCACTAACAGAACCCACACTGTGAAAGTAGCAGACTCCAAATCCAACTTCAGACCAGTGACAAGTGGAGTGCCACAGGGTTCAGTCCTGGGTCCTGTTCTGTTTATCTACTTTTCTGAAGTACAGGCTAACACAGAAGGTTTTTGGCTAACAAAGTTCACAGATGACTGCAAACTAGGAGCCATAATCGAAACTTCTAACGATGTGGACATCCTACAAAAGGACCTCATGGAAACAGATTCCTGGTGTCAAAGCCATGGCCTCAAGCTCAATGCCAAAAAGTGCAGTGTCATCCCCTTTGGTAAAAACTCTGTACTCATGAGCTATCACATAGGTGGTAGTCTAATTAACAATGAAAGTGTGATACGAAACCTTGGGACACAGATGGACAGTAGTCTCTCCTTTGATAGTCACATCGCCACAGTAGTCAGGAAATCCTTCTACGTGGCACACCTCATCACAAAAGGTTTCTCATCCAGAAAAAAAGAAGTCATTGTTCCTCTCTACTCATCACTCATTAGACCCATTATAGAGTACAATGCGCAGACCATCTCAAAAAACATCAGTTTTACTCCGTCGCATATCGCCCACTTAGAGGTGATCTCTACCTAACATACAAAGCTATGTCAAACCCAGAGCTGTTGGACATGCTCCACTTAAAGAAATCTCAATCCCTCCGAGCTACACACTCTAGGGACCTAAACCTTGTCACCACAATAAACAGAACATGCTGGAGGGATAGATTCCTGTCCCAGAGACTTCCTATACTCTGGAACAAACTACCTATCTATATCAAACAAAGGTCCTCATTAGCACTCTTCAAGAACAATCTTGATGATTGGATGGGAGATAGGAAATTCACCCCGGGGATCACTTCTGTGGCTCTGCTCAACAGGGGTGCAGGAAAATAATTTTCTTGGGTGGCGAAAGCTAGGGTACCTTTTTGGCTAGGCTTATATAGGCCCTAGGGCCAATAGCCAAGTACCTACCTATGAATCTATGAACCTATGAGACTGCCTAGTGTTCTATTTCTGCTGTCCTGTAGTGGAATCTCCTGGGGCAGATCTTGTTCTTTAGTGCTACGTTTTATATTGGGTCTGCCACCATTACTTCGTTTTGGTTTATCAAGCCCCTTTTTACCGTTTTTGTATATGGGGCCAGGTGTCAAACCAACAGTGACCATTGCCTACAGCCAGTGTTCATATTACCAAGTGGACATTGCTTATTAAAGTTTTTGAATCATGAAAATGTTTTTCTTTTAAAAGCAACAGTCTAATTTGTAGTAAAAAGGTTAATGATTTATAACTTTGCAGAGGTTGTAAAAATGTTGAAGACGAAAATAAAAGAAGACATTAAAGTACTGTGCATTTTATATGAAAATCCAGAACTGAGACAAAGAATACGGTAATAGCAAGCAAACAGATTATTTTTAAGGAGAGGAAATTAGTTTTGCTAACAAAGATAATAGCGAGATGGTTTAACATTCTGATGTTAGACTAGTCACCGTTTGCAGTACTGCTGCTTTTAAACATGTTAGAAATTTTACATTAACATTTGTCAGTTATCAATTCTATAACAGGATAAGAATTTGAAAACAGTATAGCCTGTTTTTCTTTTTTTTGGGGGGGGGGGTCCTTCTAGTTGTTTCTCTTGTTGAAACTGTGCTCAATTTTAAAATATATGCAGCTGTAAGGAGTCCATTCCACCCAAAACAGTTAAAATCTTTTCTATAGCCAAGTGTATTGCATGCATGTTAGAGTGAATGGTCTGTATGGCTGAATGCAGTTACAGAGTTTTCTATGTTGGCAAAAATATCCCAGAGATTAAGTATGAGAGTTATTAAATAACTTAGTGAAATAGAGTGCTCTGAATAAAATAATGCTCTGCTTAGACATGTTATAATGTATCCTATGACATGTAAGCAACCTTTTTATAGACGCTTTGCAGGTGTAAGGCCATTTTGACAGGAAATATATAAACTACTAAAAAATAAGTCATAATTTTGTTATTTTTTTACTATATCAATTCTTCATCAAAAGCGGAGTTTATGTCAGTATGGTGAGTAGTTTCAAAACTTCTCAAGAAGAAGGGTCTACGAGGAAACACACACAGCAATAATCCCTACTCTACAAGAATTATCATTGAACATGAATAATGCCCATATAAAGTAGACTCGCAACAAGAAGTAACAAATGAGCTTCGAAAGAACTAGTTCAGAAGCAGGCAATCCCATTATAAGACATGGAGACACAAGTAACAAATGAGCATTGAAAGAACTAGTTCAGAAGCAGGCAGTCCCATTATAAGACATGGAGACATCATTATCTCTCAGTGATGGAAGATTAAAGGAGAAAGAACTAACACTAAATTCTTGGATGCCAGACAAACTCGAAGACTTGGAGAATATAGAAGGAAGCTACAGCCTGAGAATACAAGGTGTTCCAGAAGAAATGGAAAGTAACATTGTGATTAACGTTTTAACAATATGGCTGATCTTAGATTTAGAAAAGTGCAGACAAGACAGCTGTCCTGGCAGCAAATGGGAAAAACTGGAAGAAGCTGAAATTGTGATAATGGAAAATAACGGAATAGTCTAATAGCTTCCAGTATCTGGGAGGTGTGGTTTAGGAGAATGAAAGCCTAAAGGAGGAAGTCAAAGCTAGAATCAGAGATGCTGCAGTCAACTGGCACAAAGTGTCATAGGTAGTGTGTGACAGAAGAATAAGGTGTACTACTGTATCATACAGAAACCTGTACAGTGAAGGCAGACCAGTAGAGGAAGGTAGTAGTGATGGAAATGAAGTGCCTGAGATGCGTGGTAGGAGACATACTGGGGGACAGACGAATAAATAAACACATCAAAGCAGAAGCCAAATTAATTCCAGTTTCAGAGAAGGTCAAAGCGAACTGATTATGGTGGTTTGTACAAATGTGCAGAAAAGCAAAATCAATTTAGTGAAGAACATTTGGGAGAGATGGGAAGAAAGCATGTGGGGTCAATAATGACCAGCCAAGAGATGGATGGACTGCATGACAAAAGACTTGTGGCAGTCAGGTATGACTGGCAAATAAGGTAGGAATGTGGCACTGAGCTGAAAGAGGTAGCAATAGCTGATGTAACAGAAAAAATGTGAAAAATGATGATGATGATGGTGATGATGGTGATGATCATGATGATGATGGTGAGGATGATGATGGTGATGATGAGGATGATGGTGATGATGGTGATGATGATGATGCTGGTGATGGTGATGATGATGATGATGATGGTAATTATAATTTTATCAATCCTGCTATAGTAGAAACAGTCACAGAGTTTGAGTGCATGAAGAGAAGCTGCTGTCAACCACTCAGGGTTCAGTCTGTGGGCTTCTTACAAAAGTAGGTTTAATGCACTGGATGCTTTTGTGAATCAAGTAACATTTTATACTTCTGACCTTCAAATGTTTAATCCCTCACATTGATCTTACGCTGTCGACAATGAAGTTGGTAAAGACAGCTCATTCTGATGTTTTCTTTTGCTAGAATTGGAGTTGTTGCAAAACTGGATCTACATGATAGTAAGACTCTTAGGATCATAGGATCATAGGAAGTTGCTAGGCTATTGTCCCTGAGTACCTTACAAGCCTAGCCAAGAATAGTCCATGTTCCAACAAGTCAGCACCTGATGCTCCTGTCCAGTAGGGACACAGGTGGAATTCCAGGGTTGTATTTTCTGTTCTCCATCTAGTTATCCAGGTTGGGCTTAAAAAGGGTTAATGAGGTACTCTGCTTGACATGGAGAGTGAGTCTATTCCACAGAAGGAGGAGTCTCTGATACACAAATCTGTCCCACCAACAAGTCCTATTGATGCTACAGACCAGGTTGAGGTCGAGCGTGTGGGTTACTTGAGTGAACCTTGACTTGTGGATATGCAGCAGTCCCATCAAGGCGGAGTCTGAGATTGCATTGTATGCCAGACAGAGGTCACCTCTGAGGAGTCTGTATGAGACCGAGTAGAGGGGCAGGACTTTTAGCCTATCTGTGTAGGGTAGATGTTTGAGGCCCTGGATTCTCCCTTTTTTTTAATTTCTCCAAGTCTTTTGGGTTTCTAATACCATGACGGGAATGGACCCCATTCCTAAGTCAAAGTACGATTAAAGTTCATGAAATTAGTATTGTTTCACTCTTTGATGTTATCCAAAAGTGCTCTTCGCAGCATCCGCAATGTGCCTGGTAATGACTCCTTCTGCAATTCGTACGGTGTTACATGAATTGGTAACATATATAAATATGATTGTAAATTTTTTTTAAGACGAGTTGCTCCTACTACTATTGGAACTGTCTGGGTATCTCTCTTCCACATGGCTCTTGTCTCTCCTGGTGAGGAACCTCTGATGTCTCTCCAGCTGCTGCATTATTCTTTGTGAGGTACATGCTGAAAGATGTGTTGTACTCAATAATGGGTCTTATAAGGGAAGAATATAGGGATGTTATGACCTCTTTGTCCCTGGATGAGATACCCTTCTTAAAAAGGTGGGCCATGTAGAAAGCTTTCCATACAATGGAGGCAATATGGTGGTCAAAAGTCAGTCTGCTATCAACCTGAGTGCCCAAGTCCCTCATGACTGATTCCATGCTTAGGACCTTGTTATTAATGTGATAATTTGTGGGAATATCACTCTCCCCAGAGGAGATGATGATGCATTTTTTGGCATTCAGTTTGAGGCCATGCTTGTGGCACCAGTCATTTGTTTGGATGAGACCCTCTTGGAGGATGTCCACATCACTAGGAGAATTGATGACAGCACCCAGCTTGCAGTCATCTGCAGACTTAGTCAGCCATAGCCCACTGGTTTTGGCCTGCACCATAGAAAAGTATATCCCAAACAACAGAGGCCCCAAGACTGATCCCTGGGGTACACCGCTCATTACGGGTCTATTTGAGATGGCTTCCCAAATTTTGACTAGGTGAGTTCTATCAGTGAGCTGGTTTTCTACCCATCTGGTAAGTTACAGATTGATGCCTAGTTGAGAGAATTTATCTATTATACCTGAGTGGGGAACAATATCGAAGGCTTTGGCCAGGTCAAGCAGGCGGTGTGCACCATCTTCCCCTCATCCATGGCTTTGGTGACAGTCTCAAAGAAGTCAGCCAAATTTAACAGGCATGAACTCCCTTGACAAAACCACATAGTGTGGGATTGAGTGTTTGGTAGTTGCCAATGTCCTTGTTAATGAGATCCATGATAATCCATTCCATGGCCTTGTAGATCAGGCTAGTTAGGCTGATGGGCCTATAATTTCCTGGATTGGTGGACACACCACCTTTGTGCAAAGGGATGACAGTGGCTGTCCTCCACTCAAGTTAGGATGAAGCTGGTACTCAGGCTTTGGTTGAATAGGGTGCCTAATTGTGCCACAAGTTCCTGCCTGAGTTCATGTAGGATGCAGCCTGAAATGTTATCGGGTCCCATGGAGGCTATACGTTTTGCCTTTTAGAGGGCAGTGATGACTTGCTCCCTAGAGATAAAGGGAGGGGCAGGTGCTGGGGATGTTGTAATCTACTGATGGGAGGACAGAGGGGTGAAGCTCTTGCTGAACCTGTCTACCAGCAGGTTGGCTATATCTACAGCATTTGTGTATGTGGTTGTCTTGACCACCAGTTCTGAGCAGATCTGAGTGCTTCCTTTGACAATTGCTGACATATGTGAAGGAGGCCTTATTATTGTCTTTAGTAGATGTGGCCAGTTTGGACTCAAAGTTTGCTTTGGAGGATTTCACTAGTGCTCTTATTTATTTGTTCAGGCTAAGGAGAGATTGCTTCCAGTTAGGCATCTGCTCCTTCTTGGCCCTGGACAGCAATTTTTCCTTTTATTACAGAGTTTATTTTTTGCAGATGTCCACCAGACAGGTTTACTTTTCCTTGAGGAAGATGATTTTGTCCTGTGGGGTATTCTTGATTCCATGCAGCTATGTAAATGCTTCTATAGTACTTTGATGTAGGTTTGGACATCTGTGCCAATTCCTACAGAGGGAGAGGGGGCTGTGAAGCTGTTTATACCTTCCCTCTGGAGGTTGTAATCAGCTTTGGAGACATTTTTATGTTTGACCGTAGCTGGGGGGAGGTGAGGAGAGATGATGACTTTGAAAGTGACTGCTTTGTCTCTTGTGGTTCCAGTTACAGAACTGAGAGTTATGGCCATCAAATGTTCATTAGCTGCACTGACTTCAAACTGCAAGTCTTCTCATAAAAGCTGTATTAACATTTTGGATGTTTAAATTTGTCTGATAATGTTTCTGTTTCACTTGTTATTTTGTGTATCTCCAGCCATTAAACAGATTTTGTAAAACTATTAATAGGAACACGAGGAGTGTTTGTTAAATTTTCTGATGGAAAACATCTTGAATCTTTTATTGTTTTTATCACTGAAAGCTAGTTTTCAACATTTATTGAGATTTTCACTTTCTCTACAGTTGTGCAACCAGAGTTGATATGCATAAGTTGGAATGGATGGACAGTCTCCGCCCACATATGAAGTGCAGGGGTCAGGGCAAGCTATTTGCTGAAAGTGTCTTTAAGTGATATTTTTTTGTGGTTTTGTCTGTTGGACAAATGTCGTTCATTGAATAATCACAAATCCCTGATAAAAGTGCTTTCTTTTTTTAGTGTTAAAACTGGTGTGTTGTTTGATCCTTATATTGTGAAATGATAGTTTGTCTAACTATGTTGAAATTCCCTCCAGTGCTTCTTACATTAGATGCTGTATATTTGAATATCAAAATAGCAAGACTGATTTTATTTTTTTCTTTATTCTTCATTGGACTATGAATGTTTGGTGTAACAGCACGGAATACACCATGACTGAAAGTGTAGATTACTTTGTATTGGTCATAATTATGGTTTGTTAAACTAACTGCTTCATACAGTCTAAACAATTGTAAATATTAGGCAAGTTGTTACCCTTAATGTGAAACACATCCATTATTATGTCACTCCATTGTTTGTTTAATGAAAGCTTTCTTACTATTTCTGTATTTGAAACATTGTGACGATGAACTTCTATTTAGCGCTTATAATGAAGCATCTAATGTTTTAAACATTGCATAGCTCTTTAATTATTAAATGTTTTTCTGTCATAGATATGAATGTAGCTTTTTTCTTTATAAAAAATAGTATGAACAGCAGTTTTGTAGATATTTGTATTAGGTGATAGATATAGGGGTAGTCAGCAAGATTCATAATGCTACTGCAAAGCAAGAAATAACACTCATTGTATGTTGCTATGAGATTCAGTGATGATTAATGATCCATAAGAACAGGCATATCATAATCAAGCCATGGGCAGGACCAGATGGGACAGAAATGTGGTCATGTTAACAGCAGTGGCTATGCTGCCACAAAGTCCACACTACTGCAGTAATCTGGCTTAAAGGGAAAACAGCAGGGAGGTTGTGTATACAATGCATATTCACATATGCAACAATGTGTCTCATAGCTGCAAGATGTGCACTGATGGTGGCCCATACACAGGCAATATACCACAATGTCAAATCAGTTCTTCATATAACTGGGGTGGGAAGAGGAAATAGTAAAGGGAGAAATGGAGAAGAGCAAACACAGAAATGTACAGAAGGATAGGGTGAAAGGTAGATATTTAGAGTTAGGGGAGAAGGGTATGATTTTTGGGGAAGCAGGGGCCAATTTTCTTATTTAAAAAGGTAGAAGTAGATGGTAGTATACAAAGTATACAAAAAGTGTGGGGACAAATGAGGGTATAGAGACACTGTCAGGAGCACATGAGTAAACACATAATTCAAACAAAGACTGACAAGAGAAGTAATGCCACATGGGGGGAGCAACAAGGGATTGACACAGGCTGACAAATGATGGGCAGTTGGTGAATGGGAGAAATTTATGACAAACATGGATGGGAAGTGAGATAAAAGAAAGGGGAACATAATGTTAGGGAAAAGGAGGGGGTCTGAGGGCATGTTGACCTAGTCCACAGGCGAACCTCATTGTGATTTCAGTCACCAGTCTGATACACAACTCAGCCAAGGAGATGCCATAGGATGCCAACATAGGCATCTCAGTACTGGCCCACCACTGCTCTCACCAACCATTGTATGTCTCACTGGGTGACTCTGGAGGACTTCTGCACCACTTTCAGATACGGGTACCAGAGGTAGGTGCAGTGGCCTATACAGAGCATGGCAGCTGCTGCCCTTCCACTACCTGCACGACATCTGATTCTGTAGAAAAAGATACTAAATGCCGAAAAACAAAACAATAAAACATAAAATAAAATAAATAAAAAGTGAAATAAATACAGCATTTTTCTTATATGTGGTACACATTTTCAAAATGGTATAAAACAATCAGTATATCATATTTAAACCACCACCTGTCTCTTTTGGCAGACCAGTTTGTTTGCCTTTATCTCCTGGGGCCCACTAGAAAAAATAAAATGTACAGTAATCAGTATAGCAATTGAAGGCAATGACAACTGCAACTGCTAGGTCTAATGTATAGTGCCTGTGCAAAAATAGACTACAAACAATGGTGACTCTTCCTCCCTGAATTCTTCATCCTACTGGCAGGGAATGTCTGGGTGAAGCCTCTGCAGATTACTGCAGCTGTGCTTGCATCACATGCCAGTAGCTTTACTCAGCACCCCGGCATGTCTCTGCCTGGTATCCATCTTATAAAATAGTCCTTCAAAGCTGCCCAGCAGGTGATCCCTTGTGATCTCTGTGCAGCATGTAGAAAAAGATTTTGCACTCTCTGCTGTCAATGCATGAATCTTGCAAAGTTTAGTGCAGGAGTACAGTAAGTAGCAAGTAGTAAGATGCCACTGAGCAGTAGCATGGCCAGACTTTATGGTCACATGATGCAAATAGACAATAGCATGGGCAGGCTTTATAGTCACAATATACTAGTAAACAGCAGCATGGCCACCCTTCCTAGTAACACAATGCCACTGAACAGTAGAGTCACCACCCTTCATAGGTGCAATGCACATGGATAGTACTGTGCATACCCTTCACAGTATCATGATGCAACTTCACAGTAGTGTATTTACCCTTCAAATTAGCACAATGCGACTATACAGTAGTATGGCCACTTCTCCCAGCAGTGCAATGAGATAATCATCAGTACATCTCACTGTTACAGTGACTGTGAGTGTGTGCGCAGTATACATGACCTTCCATCCCAGGAATATGTAGAAACGAGGATCATAAAGTGGACTATGGGTGATAATGCATCATGTTATAGCCATGATTCTAAAGCAGCCATGGTGTCACCTCATTAGCATTCTTAAGGTCCTATGAGGCCCATTTTGGTGTAATAAAAGCCAGCATTGAGAGGAAGCACAGTATAGTGGGAAAGGTATTAGCACCACATGGGGGCAACTATAACAGAATATGATGAATAGGGCAGGGAAGAAGACAAGATTTAGGGAAATATTACAGGGAAAAAGTTACAAGATCAGGGCAGAGAAATACCTAGATGCATGGAGTCTGCTACAGCATACCAGTTGCACACAGACTGTAAAAGATGTCATAAGAATTCTGCAGGCAACTTTCCATAGGTCACAGACTGAGCTTTAAGCATAATGCTATTACCTGCCACACAGAGTCCACATGCTGATAGTATAGTAGCAGTGAAAACTGTGGGCACTGGCTTGTGGCAGGGACTACTCTTGCAGACACACAGGCATGGCAGGGACTGGTACAGGATGTGAATGTTGTTGGCAGTCATAAGAAAACATAAGTGCAGGTACATTACAGAGGGGCAGATATAATACTGCATGCAAAACCAAAGCACAGGAAAAGTGACAAAGCCGTCACACCTGCTGGTATTCTGCTCATGAGTACCTGGCTTGCAGTGATGACAACATGGGTTTCTGCCTAGTACCATAGAACACCACTTCATTGATGTAACTGCTGTATGTATTCAAAAACATCCACATGTCTGTCCTATATGTACACTGGGAGTGAAACAGCAACAATATGCATCATAAGTCTGTGTGCGCCATTAAGTCATGTAGACAATTGCCGTGTAGCAGCAGCATATGTGCCACATGATGGTAGGAGTGACACCTATAGTCCATCACTACCATATGTATTTTCTCTGTCTCAATTCACAGGCTCCACTGGTGGAGCATTCAGTATGATGAGACAAGATATGCCTAATGCCTAATGGTGGCACCATCTACATGGGACAGTGCAGTAACACAGTGACACTGTCTGCAATGCTAGCTGTGAAAGGTATCCTCCCAGGAACCACCACTATGATTGTCATGGAGTGGGTCTGCTCATTTTGTCGACACTCAAAATATCGAACTCCCACTTCATCAAAGCAGTGGAGCAACAAAGATCTTCCCAGGGTAAGTAGCCTGTTGTGTGAGATGGTGAACTTTGCCCTTTTACCAACTGTAATGCAATCTTGGAGTTGGTATATTTAGTTAAGGGGATGGGGGGTGCAGCCCCCACATTGGGGGGTTAGGGATGGTGCAGTTTTGGTTTTTGTTTCTTTTTGGGAAAGTGGTTACTTACCCTGGGAAGAGCTTCATTGTTCCTCTGCTTTGATGAAGTAGGAGTTCGATATTTTGAGTGTCGACAAACTGGGATTCAATAATATGGGATTTCAATGAAGTCAGGTAGATCCCAAGGGGTTAGGTACACTTCTGACATCCTGTATGCTTAGTGCAGGGTGGGCAGTCCATTTGAACCCACCCCAGATTCGATGGCTACCTTAATCCCTACACATGGTCATTCCCATAGCCATGGCTAACATTCATCTGGCTCCTGGGTCCTGCAATTCCATGCCATCCCTATCCCCATGTGCTGTACAGAGTGCAATGCCATGATGTGTTTCATGAATGCTGATACAATACTACCTCTTCCTATGTGGAGACATAGTAGGATTCCCAAACACACTCCCAGTCCTATAGCTGTGGACTAGTTACTGAATCTTTGGTCTCAGCCTCATGTTTTCTCCTTCACTACTGCCTCCAGTTTGTCTGACAGTCTGAAGGTGTCCGCATACTGTAATTCCTTACACACAACCATGTTGTGTAGCATGGTGCACACCACAAATGTTTTCCTACAGGCCTCCAAAACATACTGAAGCAAGCAACAGAAGTGGGCCTTCAGCAGTCCAAACACATACTGTTATGTGTCTGCAACAGTGTGGTATTATACACCATCTCCACCACAGTCTTAGGATTACATTTGTGGTCATGAGCCAGGATTCTGAAGATCTTGCATCACCAACACACAAGTGAACACCATCATGAGTGGTCTGCATCCTACATTCATAGGAACAAATTATAAAGGACTGTGTGTGTGTGTGTGTGTGTGTGTGTGTGTGTGTGTGTGTGTGTGTGTGTGTGTGTGTGTGTGTGTGTGTGTGTGTGTGTGTGTGTGTGTGTGTGTGCACCTATCAACTAGATGACTCTATGGAAAGTCACCCTGCACAAACTGCTTGCAAAAGTTGCATATACTTCAGATGTGGGAATCATGGTTCACAGGCACATTCTAAATGTTGCCCTATGCACTGCGCATCATCTAGTAGTTGATGGTATGAAAAACCTTTTGGTTAATGTACAGGTCTCTGTGTGGAGCCAGTGATGGCATTAAAGCAATGTGCATGCAATCAATGAAGCCCTGAACCTCAGGAAGATGAGGTACATCACAGAAAGCACACAGTATTGCTTTTCTCCTTTGTTGCCAATAGGAAACATACATGCACCTCCACATGCTGCACTATCACATCAAATAATTTGTATGTCAGTCATGAAACAGGCACCAGTGAAATTCCTGTGATGTCCCGTTATCTGTTATGTTGAAAAGTTCATATAGTCATGATAGTTAACAAAACAGACCTAATTGTCCAATGTCTTAGGCATTCCATGCATCTGTCATGATACCATGTGAGGGCAGCCAGTGCCTACTAACTCATATATGAGGATTTTAGGCCTTAGACACATGCCCTATATGGACAGACTCAAAAAACTCCAGCTATACTCTGTCTCTTATCACCTACTTAGAGGCGATCTCTGCTTGACCTACAAAGGCATGTCTGACCCAGAGCTGCTAGATATGCTACACTTAAAGAAATCCAAATCCCTCCATGCCACACGCTCCAGGGACCTTAACCTCATTACCACAATAAACGGAAGATGCTGGAGGGACAGGTTCCTAACCCAGAGACTTCTCATACTCTGGAACAAATTTCCCATTCACGTCAGGCAGAGCACTTCACTGGTCCTCTTTAAGAGAAATCTTGACGAGTGGGTGGGCAATAGGAAGTTCTCCCCAGGGATCACTTCAGTGGCCTTGCTTAACAGGGGCACTGGGAACTAACTTTGGGCAGCATGATGCCAGGGAATCTTCTTGGGCTTGGCTTATATAGGCTCCAGGGCCATTAGCCTAGTACACACCTATGAACCTATGGTGTCTCTGTCTTCAATTAGTGGTCAACAATGTTAGAGTTGTGAAGGTAATGATATTTTAGCTGCTGGTGGACCTGTCTGTAACATGGTGGGCAATTACAGGCAACTTCATAGTACTTGCTCCAAGGATAACAACTACAAAATGCTGTTTGTCTAATATAGATACAATGCTTAGCATTTTTCATAGTAAATAATCATGTAGAAAATAAATCCTGGCATTCATAATAACTGAATGCTGCAGCTCATCATGTTAATTTTATGTTTCAGAATCAATCTGCCATGTTTAATTTCACCATTTATACAGGAGATACACCTCATTTGCATACTGACACCCATTTGTGTGTCATTCTTTGGTCATTTGCATTCAATGCATATCGTATCACACTATTTTTCCAGTAGCGTGATCTCACTAAGTATGTCAATGAAGTGCCCTATTTCTGCACATCAGTCTTCAATAATTTGAATTCATGTAATGCAGTGTGCTATTTGTTTCTGAATAACACCCAGAATTTATTTTCTGTTAACTGATATATATAATGCTTGTGCCATGCTACACTCTTATAAAATTAGTTGATTGATACATACCAACAACACCAGTAGGTGCATGGAAATAAATATAAAAGTCACAAAGAAATAAATCCAGCTCACAATATTAGCCATTTTCATGATAAACGCGGGCCCCACAGGATGGTATCCACAGCAAATTAAAAATGAGTGAAGTTGAAATAATCCCAAATACTGTTTTTTATTCCATAACAAACTTGGCAGGATGTAACAAACACTGCAGGCCTGACAGTCTGGCTGCAACAAACTCTGTAATAGTTCATAGGTTCATAGGTGTGCACTAGGCTAATGGCCCTGGAGGCTTTACAAGCCTAGCCCATAGGATTACCATGGCATCTTGCCACCTGACCTTAGTTCCCAGTGCCTCTGTCGAGTAAAGCCACTGGAGTGATCCCTGGGGTGAATTTTCTATTTCCCATCCACTCAGGCCAGTGAGGTGCTCTGCTTGACATGTATGGGAAGTGTATTGCATAGCATGGGCAGTCTCTGGGTTATGAACCTGTCCCCTCCAGCATGTTTTGTTGATTGCAGTAATGAGGTTGAGGTCTCTGGAGCATGTGGTGTTGATGGATTGGGATTTCTTTAGATGTAGCATTTCTAACAGATCTGGGTCAGACATGGCTTTGTAAGTCAAGCAGAGATCGCCTCTAAGTAGGCAATATGAGACAGAGAATAGTTGGGAGTTTTTTGAGTCTGTCCATATAGGACCAAGTTTAA
Organism: Protopterus annectens; assembly: GCF_019279795.1. Lineage (NCBI taxonomy): Eukaryota > Metazoa > Chordata > Ceratodontiformes > Protopteridae > Protopterus > Protopterus annectens. Next base: position 1,903,197,996 of record NC_056731.1, on the reverse strand, counting down.
GGCCTAGGATCCTCTTTGTGAGCTACTTTTGTGGCCTCTCCAGTTGTTGCAGGTATTTAGTGAGGTACATGCCAAATGGGGCATTGTACTCAATGATTGGCCTAATGAGGGAAGAGTAGAGGGAGGCAATGACCTCTTTCTTCCTGGATGCAAAACCCTTAGTAATGAGATGTGCCACATAGAAGGACTTTCTCAGTGGCAATGTGGTGGTCATAAGAGAAGTTGCTGTCAACCTGTGTTTCCAGATCTCTTATAACGCCTTCTGTGTTCAGTGGACTACCATTGATGTGGCAATTCATGGGAACTGGGTTTTCCCAAAGGGGATGATGACACATTTTTTGGCATTGAGTTTAAGGCCATGGTTCTGACACCAGTTGTTGGTCTCAGTGAGGCCTTTTTGTAGGATGCCAACAACACTTGGGGAGTTAATAATAGCTCCTAATTTGCAATCATCTGCGAACTTTATCAGCCAGAGTCCCTTTGTGTTGGCCTGGACTTCATAGAAGTAGATACCAAAGAGGAGAGGACCCAGGACTGACCCCTGTGGGACTCCACTCATGATTGGTCGGCAGTCTGACTTGGAGTCAGCTACTTTCACACTGTGGGTTCTATCTGTGAGCCAATTTGCAACCCACCTAGTGATATAGGAGTTGATGCTTAGCTTAGTGAGTTTTTCTATGATTCCTGAGTGGGGAATGGTATCAAAGGCCTTGGGCAGATCAAGGTAGGCTGTATGAACCACCTTGCTTTTATCCACAGCTCTGGTGACTGATTCAAAGAAGTCGACCAAGTTGAGCAGGCATGGTCTACCTTTCACAAAACCAAACTGTGTGGGATCCAGAGTTTGGAGATTCCCTATATCCTTGTTTATTAGTTCCATGATGATGTGTTCCATAGCTTTGCATAACAGACTCATCTGGCTAATGGGGCTATAGTTCCCAGGGTCTGTAGTTGCTCCTCCTTTGTGGACAGGAATGACTGTAGCAGTGCGCCATTCGGTAGAGACAAAGCCTGAGGTGAGGCTGTGGTTGAACAAGGCACACAGGTGAGGTGCCAGTTCACTCTGTAGTTCATGTAGAGCACAGCCAGGGATATTGTCATGTCCCATAGATGCTGTATTCTTCACCTTGGACAGTGCTGTTTTAACCTGTGCAACAGTAATATTGGGTGCCTGGCAATCTATTGGTATTGTGCTTGGTCCTTTGGGGGGGGGGGGTAAAGTTGGCACAGAATCTGTCGGTCAGTATACTGGCAATATCTGTTGGCTCAGTATAGGAGGTACCATTGTGCAGTAGCTCAGAGCAAATCTGGGTATTGCCGTGGAGATTCTTTACATAACTATAGAAGGCCTTGTGGTTGTCTTTACTATCTGCCGCAATTCTATTTTCATAGCTAGCTTTAGAGGATTTGATGAGGGATCTCAACATTCTGTTGAGGCTGATAAGGGAGTTTTTCCATTTTTGGGACGTCACCTTATTCTGCATCAGTTTCCTCCTTCTGTTGTAGAGTTTGTTTAAGGAAAGGGGCCACCAGATTGGCTTCCTTTTTTTGGAGGAGAGTGTCTTGGTTCTATTGGGTATGGCGAGATCCATGCATTTGTGTACGTGTTCGTACAGTGCATTGGTATATGATTCAGTGGTCATGCAACTATTATCCATTTGCATGGGTGCCGTGAAGTTAGCCACCTCTGTTTTTAGGAACCCAAAGTTAGCTTTGGAGAAGTTTTTCATGGTGGTTACCTTTGTTGGGGGGGGGGGGATTTCCAAGGTTATTAGTTTGTGGTCAGATCTAACCAGGGAGGAGTTGACTATTGGTGTAGAGCAATGGTCACCTATATTAGTAATGACCAGGTCAAGGATGTTGCTACCTCTAGTGGGGGTACGAACGAGTTGGTCCAGGGCATTGGAATTAATGAATTCCAGGAATCGTTGGGCAAGTGTATTGTTACATGAGTAGTTTTCCAAGTCAATGGAGGGGTAGTTGAAGTCGCCCAGTATAAGAGTGTTAGGTTGGACTCTAATATTCTCCAGGGTGCTTAGGAATGTGGGGTGTGAGTCTTGGGATATAGTTGGGGACCTATAGCAGGCTACTACCTGAATCATTATCTTACCCAACGTTAGCTGCACCTGAAGTATCTCTGATGCGTTATGTTGGGCTACCAGTCTGGTGGTGTGTGCATCCTTTATGAATATGGAAACACAGCCGCCTTTGGAGCTACGGTTCAAGTTTTGGGGCCGAAAGGTGTGGAATGAGTTATAGCCTGGTAGTGCAGGGGTGCTTTCTGCTGCCTTGAACCAGGTCTCTGTTACAGTACAAGTGTCGATGTTCTCCATTTTAAGGAATGCTTCAAGTGAGTGCATCTTGAGATTTAGACTTCTAGCATTGAGCAGCATGACCCTCAGATTGCATTTGTTTGTAGCTGTTATGGTGGTAATTTGATCTTTGGAACACCACCTAAAAAAAGCACTATAGGTGTGGCAAGAGCCTTGGCCAGTATTTGGAAGCCCGGGGTGACAGATGCAGGCCATCTCTGGCAAAGCATCAAGTCCAAAATAATAGTCGGACTGTAACAAATTCTGCAACTCAGCAGTCTGTAACAAATTTAACTAAGCCTGTTGAATTTGTTTGTGATATTATAGGAAATGTAAATATATTTCTATAGATCAGAGAATTACATAGATTGGAAAGTATTTATTTAAGAACATGTAAATCTATAGGAAAGACTGAATACTATCCTATTAAAATATCTAGTATAAGAATAAAAAAATATTTATATTTACTTATTCATTTTCATATCACAACTAAGATTAATAGCTGGTATACATGGTTACTTCTCAGATTTAGTTTAAAAAATTTGCTGAGTTGTAATAATTTTATGGCTAAGAGCATACAGAAGAAACCAAATTCTGGTCTGCAGGATGCAGAAGAACAATAACATATATATATATATATATATATATATATATATATATATATATATATATGTATATATATACATATATATACATATCTATATATATATATATATATATATATATATATATATATATATATATATATATATATATATACATATATATATATATATATATATATATATATATATATATATATAAAGATAGATAGATAGATATATGGCAACATGACAAATAGTGCCTGTACATTATTCAAAAGAACTGTATATAAAGTAGCATGATGTAAATAGTTATGCTATTTCCATTAACTACAATATATGTACAAGTTAAAATAATTTTTTGTATGTACATATTTAAAAATATAGTGAGCATTTCTTTAGACACAAATTACTTGACCTTAGCAATGCATGCTAACCCTAACCCTAGCCCTGCCCCTAACCCTAAAGTGTAGTTTACATTGAAAAAAAGCACTTTACATAATACTACCACTACATAAGACAGCTCGGACACTTACCATCCACATACTCGCAAGCACTACACCTATCCGCTAACAGTCACACTCACAAGCACATTAAACCAATCCCCTTACCTAACCCAAACCCCAATCCTAAAACACTCACATACTCATACAAATTAAGTCTATCCCCTTACCTAACACTTACCTAAAACTCTGGCACTTGCACACAAACTGAACCAAAACTCGAGACTGAGTTTACCCAAACAGACCTTCACTCTCAATCAATATGAATTATCTTGAGTCGCATAAATAAGTTAAGTGAACCGTTATATATTATATTATATTATATTATATTATATTATATTATATTATATTATATATATTATATTATATTATGTTATATTATATTATATTATATTATATTATATTATATTATATTATATTATATTATATTATATTATAAAGAAGTTTCAGTCTAATATCATCTTTATTTAAACATTTTGTTCAGGGTCAATGATCTTAATATTAACATCAATAAATTACAAATCCTTAACTGAATTGAACCACTTACAATGTTAAGAAGTTAGATGTGAGCATACAATAAATATGGGAAGAGCAAGGATGATATTCTTCTTTCAGCTTTTTCCCGGTTAGGGGTTGCCACAGTGGATCACCTGTCTGCTCATGATTGGTAGTGGAGTTTTACAGTGTCGAGTTGCTCAGCCCAGCACCCAACCTTCCACAGAAGGCACAAACACACTCACAGCTAGGGCCAATTTTGAGTGTTCAATCCACCTGCAGCATGTCTTTGGGATGAAAGCAGAGCACCCGGAGGGAACCAACACGACCACAGGGAGGACATGCAGACTCCGCACAGAAGGCACCCCAGCTGAGGATCAAACCGGAGAACCTCTTGCTCTGAGGCAGCACCGCTAACCGCTGCACTACCATGGCCACCCAGAGAAAGGATGATATTAAGGAGTCTAATAATAGTATAGAAAAGACAGAAAAGGAGAAGTATTAGAGAAGAAAAAAGAAGTGATAATCCTTTATTGAAGTCAGATGCTATAAAAGAGCTTCTGACACAAGAAAAATATGTAAGAAGCAAATGTAGATTCATAGATGGCTAATTGCCCTCATGGGCCATTTTAAGCCCAGCCAAATGCCCCTTGTGAGAATCAAACCCCGTAACTTGTGTTTGTAAAACAAACACCTTAACTATTATGCCAACCTCCCACCTAGATTGGTCTAAGCTGATTATCATGCTTAAATATTTTATCACATTACATTAAAATTCTACCATGAGAAAAGAGTGTGTTTATAAATATAATACATGAATATATATAGGATATTGAAGATCTAATGTTTATAACCAACAAATCAGAAGTTGAGCATCTAGTGAAAAATGTAATGCTGTTTTGCTTCCTCAACTGCACCGTTGTCCTTTCCCTGCCCCCTCTTTCCCTTAGTTCATATTTTATCATATCATATCTCGTATCATATCATCTCAGAGTGTACACCTTGTATTTTATTATTATACCTTTTAAACACTAAAATGGTATCTTCTGCATCTGTGACGGTATTTTATGTTTGTTTATACCGTCTTAAACACCTCTACTCATCTTTCTCTTTTCCTAACTGCCCTACCCTTCTCATGTATTCCCTATATAACTAAGTTATAAACCTTCCAGATACTGTAATTTGGAACAGGCAGCCTAACTAGAACCAGTCCTATACCCTGCTCTCTCACTCATATGCTATAAACACCATTGTCCCACAGTATATACTACTGTTTTTACTTCCTGGGAACTGTATATTTTGATGTAGTTCATGCTCTTCAAAACTATAGATGCACATGCTAATCTATGCATACATTCCAGGGTATAGAATAAAAGTGCCATTTAACCAGTTCTAATCTTACTGCTACTTTCTCATTTAGTAGCTGATGACTTTTTATTTAAAACATTGGTTATTGTACTTTTAAGAAAGTAATATTTATGTCTTCTTGCATTTTTTCAATGAATTATTACATTTCTTTTCATTTTATTTCTACACCAGGAAGACATTTTACCATACAGATATGATTTGAATGATTTACAAAGTATATGAATTGAATGATTCACACAGTACAGCATCACTTACATACATTACAGACCCAGCACGAAAAACTCTAGGATCATCCTATTTTTTCCAACCCTCTTATATGCCTCACCTGCCCTTACAAACCTAAGCTCTACACTAAAATACAAACTATCCTCCTGTTATGGCAATTACTTATCATATATTAAAGTAGGAGTTTTTGATTCACAAATGATTGTTATAATAAAAGGAACTAACAAGAATATCTTTTTGCCTCTTCTGTTTACACTGATAGTAGAACCTTCAGTGATAGATATTGTAGTGTTATAGATAGCATCCTGTACTTTTTTCCCATCTCTTGTTGGTGTTGGTGTCATCCAAGCAGAGCAAAGCCTCTTCAAGTGCTTGAAAAAACTTGCGTGCTTTTGAAGGGCATGTCTTGCCTATGTCAATGTGTGGCCTCCTTTCCTTTCTGGAGCAAAAGAACCTTCATGTCTGGATGTTCACCTTTCTACACAAGAGCAAGTGGTCTGTATCACAGTCTGTGCTGTGGTAACTGCGTGTTACCCTGACAGTACCTAAACTGCTGCGTTTAGTGAGGACAAGGTCAAGTTGGTGCCAATGTTCGACCTTGGGTGCTGCCATAAATCTTTATGTTGTGGCTTGACATTGAAGATGGTGCTGGTTATGCAGAGGTCATATTGGGAACAAAGTTCAAGGAGATGCACTCTATTTACATTCATCTTTCCTGTTCTGAACTGTCCCAGACAAGATGGGCAGCTGTGATGGTCATTACTCTAGTATTAAAATCGCCAAGAATGAATAATGGTTCATGGGAAAAGACCTCACTGATGGCAGTACTAAGCTCATCATAGAACTTGTCCTTGACTTCCTGGGTAGAAGTTATAGTAGGAGCATAAATGCTGAAGATGTTGACCATGGCCACCAGTGTTTCAGCTGAATTTTCAACAGTCTCTCATTTCCCATAGTTGGTGGTATGACTGAGCCAATGAGGTTGTTTCTGATTGCAAAACCAACACCATATTCCCTGGTCTCTTCTGGAAGCTTCCCATGCCAGAAAAAAAGTAAAGTCTCTCTCCCTGAGACATCCAACAGATGGCAGCTTTGTTTCTTGGAGAGCCACAATATCCATCTACACTGCTGTCTTCTGAACAACACTGATGTCCTGTAGATCTTCCGTAAGACCTGGAGTCATCAACCTTAGTTCCATGTGCCTAGCCTAAAGGCTGGTTTATTTTGTTGCGTTTTTGTTTTTCCAGGTGTATGGTTAACAATCCACCTCTTGGGGGGGGGGGTTCCTAAGCCCCACACACCTAGTGGAGTAAGTGGACCATGGCAAGACAGCACCTATTTGGCTGGGGACTGCCTAGCTTATGACGGGCAGTAGCTGCCCAATGAAATCAAAGGATCTCTCCCACCATCAGACACAGCCTCTGGCACCTCACGCTATGCCAAATGAGTGCATTGGTTTATTACTAGTAACTGCTACTTCCCATGTTGTGTCACCACTCATGGAGCGAAGCTGGAGTGTCCTCTCCAGGATGCAGACCTGGGCAAGTGAATTTGAGGAAACAGCTGATGCCCAGCAGCAGGTTCCCCCCTCCATGCCACTGATGTAATCCAAAGGGAAAGTAAGCCCAGTACAACTTGGCATCAGTGTCATCACATGAGCTGCCAGAGTGAGGTCAAGTACAACCTCAAACTGCCCTAGGGGCTCCATCTCCAGATTTTGTCTCGGGGTTACTCCCAAAGCCTTCACTATGACTAGGAATTGCTGCAAGGCAGTGGGGGATTTAAATCAGAGTTTGCCTTCTCCTAGGTGGGTTGTCTTCCCAGGCTAATGAGCCTCACCTGCCAGAAGCAACTGGTTTTAAGGTGCCAGTCACCTGCCTTCACCCCTTTTCCTGTCAGTACAAGTGGTTTCACAGGGCTTGGAAATTAAGCCACACATGAAGGCCAGGAGCTGGACTTGGGTTGTCAGAGGTTATTAGAGGCACATGCCATGGGAGCATTTAATAGATAGTGGAAGCTTATCCCCACTACCACACCTGGCTATGACAACCAAGAAGACAGTCAAGTGTGCTGATTGGTTTGAAGCCCATTCTGATGTGCTGACACCCCTGATTTAGAAGACAAGACAGGCACTGTCTGTATATAGGTCTTTGCCCAATGAGGAGAACTTGCAGGCACTCCAGTGTGTCAAGTGCAGCAGGTATATCGGTGGTGTACAAATGATTATTGGCTCCAACCTTGCTTCATGCTTCAGCAGGCCATGGACATTGGTAACATGCAAGGAGTGTACAATGCGATTAAGCAAGCCTTTAGCCCATCACAAAGGAAGATCACCCAGCTTAAGTTGGCCACAGGAGAGATCATGAAGGACAGAAATGAGCAGATGGAATGCTGAGTGGAACACTACTCACAACTGTATGCAAGAGAGACCATAGTTACAGAGACAGCCCTGAATGCCATTGAGTTTGTGTCAACTCTGACTGAACTCGATTCTGAGCCCACCTTGGAGGACCTCAGTGATGCATTGAAAACACTCTCTTCAGGAAAAGTCCCTGGGAAAGATGGTATTCTCTCTGACATCCTTAAATGTGCTAGCAGTACCCTAATCTCTGAGCTGTGTGCAATACTTTGCCAAGGCTGGAGAGAAGGTAGTGTACCGCAAGATATGAGGGATGCTAACATAGTTACTATCTATAAGAATAAGGGTGACAAAAGTGATTGTACAACTATCGTGTCATCTCCCTTCTCAGTACCATGGGGAAGCTGTTAGCACATGTTGTCCTGAACAGGCTCCACATTCTTGCACAGAGAGTTTACCCTGAGTCTCAATGTGGGTTCACAGCTGGATGATCTACTGTAGACATGTTTTTCTCTGTTAGCAACTACAAGAAAAGTGCAGGGAGCAGAACAAACCTCTGTATATTGCTTTTATTGATCTGACCAAGGCATTTGACTTTGTCAGTAGAAAAGGTCTGTTTGCAATTCTGGCAAAGATTGTCTGTCCTCAAATACTGCTTAGCATTATTAGGGCCTTCCATGAAGGCATGAAGGGGACCATCATGTACAATGGATCCATATCTGAACCTTTTGAGATTCTCAGTGGAGTAAATCAGGGGTATCTACTGGCTCCAACATTGTTTGGTCTCTTCTTTTCAGTTCTGTTGAAATTTTCTCTTGAAACTGCTACAGAGGGTATCTTTCTCTGAACCAGAATGGATGGCAACCTCTTCAAACTGTTGAGACTTAGATCAAAGACCAGGGTGCTTAGGAAGTGTCTTATAGAGCTCCTGTTCACTGATGATGCAGCTATTGTGGCTGACACTCGGCAAGAACTTCAGTCACTCATGACTTACTTTGTAGATGCATGTATGGACTTTGGCATATGATCAACTCAAAGAAGACCCAGTTGATGGGCCAAAATGTGGGCAGTGAGCCATCAATCATGGTGACTTACTATGAGCTGGAGGTTGTCCATGAGTTCATGTACCTAGGTGCTACAATCTCTGACAACTTGTTACTTGACAGCGAGATCAACAAGTGCATTGGAAAAGCCACCACACTGGTTTCCAGACTGACAAAGAGAGTTGTTGTTTGTCTTTTTGGCTTTTCCTGGTTAGGGGTCGCCACAGCGGAACTCCAGTCCGCTAATGATTGGCAGTAGATTTTTATGGTGCCGAGTTGCCAGCCCGATGCCCAACCTTCAGCGAAGGCACCCATTCATGCATGTCTTAAGCTCACTGTGCACACTGAGGTGCATGTTTACATAGCCTGTGGTTTGAGCACATTACTGTATGCCAGTGAAACATGGACTCTATTCTCAAAACAGGAGCAGTGGCTCAATGTATTCCATATGCACTGCCTTAGGCGCATACTTGATATCTCATGGCAGGACAAGATCCCTAAGAACACAGTGCTTGAGGGAATGGGCACAACTTTCATGTTCACCCTTCTAAACAGAAATGTTTGCACTGGCTGGTTAGGTAATGCATGACAGATGGCTGAATACAAAAAATACCTCATTTTTGGAGAGCTGGAGGCTAAAAGGTTGACCCAGATTGCGCTACAAGGACATATGTAAGCATGACTTCAGTGCTCTCTCCATCAGCATGAACAGCTGGTATTTTGTCACCTCAGACAAGTTTGCCTGGAAACAGGAAGTGAAGGAAGCTCTCACTATATATGAAACCACCTTGGCAAGGAGAGCAGAGGATAAAAGGGCCCTCAGAAAGATCCATGCCCATGATACCAGACTGACATCTGGCTACTACTGCCCAGATTGTGGAAAGGACTGCCACTTCTGGGTTAGACTGCACAACCACAATAGCGGAGTAAACCCATGATTCTTTGGGATTGAAGGATGCCTACTACTACTAGAACCTTCAGGAATGTACATATAGCATTATGAGACATCTGAAAGGTTTAAAATGAATGATTACTAATCTACAATGTAATAGTTTGTACATATTATTTTGCTGGCATTAGTAACATTACTCATTCTATAGCTGCACTAGATACGGTAATGAAAAACTCAGATGGAATATCTAAATATAAATTTATAAAAAAACTAATAAAGTAGGACTAAATCAAAATTTAAACCAAGCTATAACAGAACGATATAAATATAATTAAGAATGTAAAAGTTTTAAACATTTAGGTATTAGTTTATCTGAAATGTTGAAGTATATTTCATATACTGTATTAGCTGCAATAATATTATCATACACTCTGAAGAGACAATCTGTAACTATGACAAAGTATTCTTTACATTCAAAGATAGATTGAATCTAATCAGAATTATATTATTGCCAAAAATGCTATATATTGTTCAAACTCCATGTTTAGTGTCAAATATAAATTATATAAAAAATTAAATAAGATAAACATTTCCTCTGGTATCAACATAAATCACATATCTCTTAATCATTATAGCAGAACTTTGGAAATTAGAGGTATAGGATTTCTAGACTTTGAATCTTATACTGTAACATAGTTGGTCAGATTCAGAAAAATACTGCTACATCTACATGGCCATGTACATGTCGCAGTACAGTTTTGATATTCAGTAAGTGCACTTCCATGGTGCTTTACAGTCCTCTATCATTAAGCTGTGCAGCCCTGTGAAGGGCTGGTTTTGTTGCCATGCTGAATGCTAAGAAGGTATACTGAGGGGAGAAGCATATACTAATTAGCCATGTGCTGTTTCCTCAAAACTGCCTCAAAGAGACATCTGCATGACCAAGCAATTCAAGAAAGCACGTGGCCATGTAGATCAGTATTGCTGTTGACAACATGTTACAGTAACACACATGGCCAAAAGGCAATGTTCATCTTTTATCAGGAACTTGGTCAGAATTCCACTAGATACCAGGGCTTACTGGAGAAAGGCGATAATGGCACCAACATTAAAAAGAGGATGGAGGTGTCAGGATCCCCTGGACACCAGGGAGAAAGTTTAAAGGTGATGCAGCAGCATACTGTTGCTACAGGAACTGGGGAGTGGAGGAGATACATACTCTACAGTGCCATACGAGCACCAATATTACTATAGGGATGAGAGGATAGAGGATACATTAGACACCAGGAAATACTCCTAAAAGTGCCCTAGGGCACATACAGCATGAAGGGAATCAGGGGGTAAATCACCGAACACCAGGGCTTATACTTTAAAGTGCATAATGGCAACAATGGAAGTACAGGGTGCAAAACAGCCACTATATAATCAGAGCTGACAGTTTAAAGTGCTGTAGTGACACCAACATAGTAATGGGAATCAAAGGGTAGAGGACACAGTAGGACACTAGTGCCTAAGTCATACCTGTAATAATGGCACTAAAGTATTACCGGGGTGGGGGACCATGGCAGGGTAGGGACAGGACTGTTGAGTCTAGCCACATCATGGATAACATGTTCCTGAATCACAAATGGGAATGTCACTCTGGAAGAGACATATGGCTAATGCTAGGGCCTTTAATGAATTCCCAGGTTAGTCTTAAAAATTATTATTAACTTGATGGAAAGTTCCTGTAATTTTAATAAAAAGTATAAACTGGTATTTAGTGATAAGGAGTTTAAAATATATGATCAGTCTCTAAACATTCTTGACAATAAATATTATGGGCATTAAATAATTACTCTTTATTTTATGTTCATACACCAACAAATTCAAACTGAGTAAAAATACATTTTTAGAAATTTTATACATAGATACTCAGTCCTTCATATGTCTTTTTACAGTACCTCCAATTTACTTTACATAAGACTTTATTAAAAGTTCTGATATGGTACAAATGACAAACCTGAGAAGAAATGGCTTACTATATTGATTTAATTGCTTAAAATGGTCCATCCTTTCAACAAATAATATATACAAGTATGATCTAAGACTAAAGGATTGAGTAGTATCTCAAAATATCAGACAGTTTAAAACTACTGAGATGCAAAATATAACAGAGATAGAGATTATAAATTACTCACCATTGTTAAGCTATATAAATCAGTATTACTAAAAAGTATCTAATTCAATTTTATTTGAAGTATATAAAATTGGCTAGGATTCAGAAAGGTTTACTATGATCCAGAACCTTAACTTGGAAGGTTTATACATCATAGAGTGGGTTTCCTCTGGGTGCTCTGATTTCCTCCCACATTACAAAGATATGCATCTGGAGTGTTTTTCCCAAGGCCTCCACTGAACATAGGCTCCATCCTAGTTGGACTTTCTCAGTCAACAAATATTAAATAAATAAAAATAGTAAGCCTTTCTGATTCAGAGACCATTCTTCTTCTAGTTTTCCCTTGGCTGTGGCGATAGCACAGAGAGCAGATTCACTTGGGAGCTGTATGCTAAAATGGCAGTCCAGGGTAGTGCTAAATAACCATATGCTCATCCCTGGAAATGGTGAAGGCTCCAAATCATCTCAGTGGACTGATTCTGTATCACTATGTTAAATTAAAATTTTCCGTAGGATGAAAAAGTGAATGCCATCTTTTAACAGTGTTCACATATTCACTCATGTGGCAGTAGTCATTAATCGGAAACATGTCAATCCTAACAGCAATTTTGGTGAATGCAAAGAAACAAAAGCCAAAACCACCTTTGACAAAAGTGCAGATTGCCATTTTCTCCACTGTTGTACAACCTCAGAGTTAATATATATAATTCTAGGGGATGTGGGAGTGTCCCCCCTCAGAGGAGCTTGCCCCCTGCAAAACAAAATTGTTTCAATGTTCACTGAAGGCAGTTTTGGTGAGCTGGTTTTTGTTTATATGGAGTCATCAAAACTGCCTTTGATGGATCGACAAGAATGTTCATTACTCATACCATAACTACCAGTGAGTATAAGAGAGCTGTGCGCATGAGCGTCTTTGTGTGGATGTTTGTAGATGTGTACATGTATCAGTAGGGGCATGAATGTAGTGGAATGGATGTGTATGTGTGTGTATGTGTGTGTGTATGTGTGTGTGTGTGTGTGTGTGTGTGTGTGTGTGTGTGTGTGTGTGTGTGTGTGTGTGTGTGTGTGTGTGTGTGTGTATGTCTGTTTGTCTGTCTTAGCGGTTGCACTACAGAAGGTAGGTATAGTATGCTGACTGTGCATGGGAGGGTCTGTCTGTCTCTCTGAGTGATCACACTACATCAAGTAAACATGGTTTATAAGTTCAAAGGCAAATGGGATGCTGATTTGTGTGCATGTGTGTGTGTGTTAGAGCATATGTGCAGGAGTGTGGGTGAGTGTTTCCATGAGTGTGAGTCAGTGTGGGGGGCTTGCTTGTTAATGCTTGAATACTTATGTGCATGTAGACGGGTGCCTATGCTACAGCAATGTGTGAGCTGGTATGGACATCACTCATGCTGTCAGGACTGAAAACTCCATGTTCATTTCAGAGACAGAGTAATTAACTGGTAATGAGGTGTTCCTCTGTGCAGCTTTATCTTGTCTCTCCATTGTGATAATTGACTAACCTATATTAGCTAGATGGAATGGGTGGAGAAATTCTCTCTGAATTCCTGGGATGAGTTTATCACACATACTAGAATTTGTTTTGTGAATCAAACAAATTTTAATGAAAGAGATAAATCATTACTATTAGCATTAGCCAAAAAATACTGCATTCTCTTTTAAATGGAGATACATTCAACCATCATGTCTTACTCTGCATAAAATTGGACAGATGTTTAATAAAGATAACAATGTTTACTGGGGGTGGAATGTGGCAATTAAAGTTAATAGTCATCATATGTTCTATAGGTGACGTATTCCTTTGGAATAAATATCAAAATTTGCCCAAGCTTGTGGCATATAATTTCAAACTGTCCACTTCATTTTATTAAGCACTTGAATTTCCCTTGTATTTAAAAAAGGGAAATGTTCTCTCCTGCAAAGAACACTATTACAAGAACATTTTAAAATATTTTTTATTCATGTGATGATGTGAGGTATTGCCATCTGTTCCAGGGAGAATAGAGCAGTGCATGTGTAACATATGCCAGCATAGTTAGTTGGAGTTTTGTAAATAATTTTTGTATCATTTGACTATCACACTGATTTGGCGCAGATGCTTGTGTTAAAACTGTACCAACAGTGTTGTTATAACTGATTAAATGTTTATGTTTAAACAAAGATTTCTGGAAGGGAAGAGTGGAGGTTTTTGAAATTGTTCTATAATTTTCAAATACTGCAACAGATCTCAGCAAAGCTCTGAATGTGCATTGTACCGCAGTCAGGTGATCAAATGTGATGTCATTCTATAACTAGCACTAAAAGGATGGAACTTACACAGCAGCTTGTTTTGTTTTATTTTCTTTGGAATATGATATAAAAATCTATGACAGTTATCACAGATCACTTGAGTTAGTTGAGATCAGATCAGTGTAGTTGGAAGTTCATCACCTTGCCTTGTGGAAGTAAGCATCTCAGCATTGCCTTGCTTAATTAAATTAACTAGGGAACAGTTATTTTTTAGATAGTCAGGAAGTACAGTGAGAGCAATTAATTAGTGTTTTTTTGCATCTGTTTGAATCTGTCCAAATGTGTTATTTTTATTTCTCCTGTGACTGAAACTCTTATGTTTATTGCACTTAGATATTTAACATTTTCATGTTTTCTAATGTATTATTTATTATTAAATATTTTATACCTTTCATTGTGGCTGGTCTTTTAGAGATTACTTTTAGCATCTTGAGAGTACTTGCGCTTATTTTGGTATGCTTTGGCCACTCTGAAAAGCCTTGCTGCTTGGGTTATACTTTCTAATTATATTAGCATTGATTTAACTCAGTATAATTGGATACCATTGTATGAGCCTATTAGTGACTTGACTGGTGGCAGAGTAGTTACCTTATTGCCTGGACAGAAAGGGGCACAGCTAGTAAATCTGTGCCAGACTTTCCCAGGAGTGTGTGTGTGTGTGTGTGTGTGTGTGTGTGTGTGTGTGTGTGTGTGTGTGTGTGTGTGTGTGTGTGTGTGTACATGTGTGAACATGTGTGTGAAAATCAAATACCCAGGTGTGGGTGTGTCAGTTACTTGGAACGGGGCAAAGTGCTCCAAAGTGAATTTTGTTTGGGATATGGAGAGACAGAGAGTCCAGTCCCAGGGTCTGGAGCATGTTCCCATTGTGTTCTTGGGGGAAATTGTGCTTTATGCAATGAGCTGCATTAGAAAATACTGTGTAAATCCGTTCCTGTTTTTAGAGACCATCTCTCACTGGTGTCAGTGGTGAGAATTGAGGCTCCTTGATTACTGGCCCATGGTAGAGAGGCCATCACTTCATTTTGTTAAATGCCCAAATTTTACTTGCATTACAAAAAAAAGATAAATGTTCTCCCCTGCAAAGAACACTATTACTAGAAAATTTAAAAATAATTTTTCTTCCTCTCTCTGACTTTTTTTTAAATGCAACCATTATTAAATGGCTGTGAAACTGATACTATCATAATGACAACTAAACAAAACTATGAAATGCAAACAAATTCTGTTTCAATACCTCATTATTGTTAGGAAAATATAAAACCACACTGTAATAAAGTTAGTTGAAAGTGCTAATTACATAGATATTCTAAAATAATTTTAGCAGTAAATGATGCATCTTGTATATAGTGCATATATTTAGATTACTTTTGATTTAGTAAAGTATAATTTGGTGATTATATTAAATTAATACATAATTTAATTCCTAACTTGTTATGATTGTTATTTAATATTTGTTCAAAAGTGTAAGATAATGTTTTCTTATTTGTTTGCATTTTCAATAAAATATTTAAAAAAGGAAGTCCATCCCTCTGCAGTTTACCCATTTTCAGCATACAGAAGTTAAACACTAGGGACTTTTTTTAATAAGTAATAGAGTAATTTCTGTCTAAAAAGACAAATATTAGATTTATATAGATGGGGCAGTGTACAATATTGGGCTTAATGGTGCTTTATGTAATATGTATATATATATATATATATATATATATATTTATATATATATATATATATATATATATTAATATATTTTTATATATATATATATATATATATATATATATATATATATATATATATATATATACACATGTGTGTGTGTGTGTGTGTGTATGTGTGTATGTTTGTGCAGTGCTTTTATGTTGTGTATGGGCTGATACCTTTAAATAATACGGTTTATTAATGTCTGCTTAAAGACTGATTTAGTTCACATTTTAACTGAGTCATAACAATTATCAGTTAATTAGTTTAACAGTGACAAATGGTATTCTCATTCATTCTGCACTAAAGGAGTTCCTGGAGAGCTAAATTAGTCTATGTCTATGTCATTTTGTGATTTACTCTACAGTGCCTTCATTTGTTTATTTATTCATTTATTTTAATTTGTTAACCAGGAATGTACAGCTGAGAAGATTCATTTTCAATGGAGCCTCTGGGAGAAAGAAAATTCCAGTACAAAATGGAAACATGAAAGATATTTACGTAGTATGCACAGTAACGTGAACTGTTACAGAGTACTGAAAGCAAATACTGAGAATAACACCTGGAGGGCAGCAGGTGATTTCTTGCACATATTACAAAACGTTTCATATATAATTAGGAGTATGACTAATATCCAAGAAACAGGTAAATAAACAAACTTTGGAGAGAAAGTTCTTGTCAATGTCATTTGTTATTGTAGCTAAACAGTGTCTACATCATAAGTAATCCAATTTACATGTTGATTTTCACATAAGAGGGTGTGCATGAATAGATAAGGATTGAGCAGGAAAGTCAAGTTAGACGTTACTGCATGAAATTAACATATATGTTAATCATATACCTTATTTGTGGCAGTACCCTATACTTCTAGGGAAATACCCTTTTGCATTTTAAAATTAGGTTTAAGACATGCTTATCAACAAACTGATTTACACAGCTACTCCAAGAAATACTTGGCTATAAATACTCTTAAAGGTATGTTTGTGTTCAGCATTCACCTTATGGAGTATCATCTGTACCTGCTATATTTCAGAGGAGTATAGAAGGATTGTTAAAAGGCATGTTGTGTGTTGGCATATTTTGCTGATATCCAAGTTATTGGGATCACACCAAATGAACTTTACAGAAATTAGATGAAGTGCTGAGAAGATTGGAAGATGCAGTTTATTAGCAGACATACAAAATACTTGGGACATGTAACAGATGTAGAGTAGTTTACATACTGTAGAGAACGAAGTAACAGCCATTAAGGAGACTGCAGCTTCTACAAAGTCTGCTCAGTTGAAAGCATATTCAGCTTAATTAATTATTATAAAGGTTAATTTGGCAGTTAGCTCAGCAGAATAAGCCTCAGACCTGTAGCTCATGTGTTACATGGTCTAATTCCATCAGCCTTCATTTACTATTATGTGTTACTTAATCAGGCATTGCTTATGGCTTGCCCCAGAAAAGGGACTACATGTCCAGTGGACCTGCCTTTTGAACAATTGGATTTCTTACCTAAACGGGCAACCTTGTTAAGTATGCTAAAGTATACCATGGACACTAAAAAGGCAACTTTTCAAAATCTGCGACTTTTGCTAGATTCTGCTCATGTATTTGTTCATTAAATATTGTAAAAAAATTGGCCCAGTCCTTTAATACTTCAGACTATGTTGTAGGAACCATGATTTCACATAAATTGCCTGTTGGCAATGAGAAACTGGTGGCTTTATGTCTCATCTGATGTCACATATTAAACAACTTTGTATAAAAATATACAAGGAAGGATTATCTATTCTTTTTAGAATCCCAGGATTTCATAAATATTTGTGTTATTGTGCATGATTACTCAATACATAGATCACAAGCTACTTACCAACTGTTTTAAGAAAAAGAAACCTGTTTTACAAATGGTTTGAAGCAATGTTTTGGCACTGGGCTGTAATTCTGAGAACAAATAGGTTCATAGGTTCATAGGTTCATACTAGGCTATCTGCCCTAGGGCATTTATAAGCCTAGCCAGAGTGTGTATGGCTTTCGCCACCCATTTTAAATTAATTTTGCTATGCCCTTTTTCGAGGTTAGTATACTGTGCCTCTGTCTAACAGTGACACAGAAGTGATACCCAGGGTAAACCTATGATCTCCCATCCACTCATCAAGATTCCACTTGAAGAGAGTCAATGAGGGACTCTGCCTAACCTGGACTGGGATTTTATTCCAGAGTGAAGGGAGCCTCTGGGTTATGAATCTGTCCCTCCAGCATGTCCTATTTATTTCAGTGCTGAGGTCTAAGTCCCTCGAGCGCGTAGCTCGATGGGATTTGGATTTTCTGAGGTGCAGCATGTCCATTAATTCCGGGTTGGACATGGCTTTATACGTCAGGCACAGATCGCCTCTGAGCAGGCGGTATGCCACTGAGTAGAGCTGGAGTTTCTTTAACCGGGCAGCATACGGCATCTGTTTGAGCCCCTTGATCCTCTTGGTGAGGTACTTTTGGGGTCTTTCCAGTTGCTGCAGGTGTCTGGTAAGGTACATCCCAAAAGGGGCATTGTACTCAATTATGGGCCTAATGAGGGATGAGTAAAGAGGCACGATGACCTCCCCTGATCTAGATGTGAATCCCTTCATGATTAGGTGGGCTATATAAAATGTTTTTCTAACCACTTTGGTCACGTGGTTGTCAAATGAGAGATTGCTATCTACTTGGGCCCCCAGGTCCCTAATTACTTCTTCTGTACTTAATGGATTACCACCTATGTGGTAATTTGTGGGCACTTTGTTTTTGCCAAAGGGGATGACTATACACTTTTTGGCGTTTAGCTTGAGGCCATGGCTCTGGCACCAGTTGTCTGTTTCTATGAGGCCTTTTTGGAGGATGCTTGTGTCGACTGGAGAGTCTATTATGCTGCCCAGTTTGCAGTCATCTGTGAACTTGGTCAGCCACAGTCCTTCCATGTTGGCCTGTACCTCCGAGAAATATATACCGAACAAGAGAGGTCCCAAGACTGAGCCTTGTGGGACGCCACTTGTAACTGGTTTGGAGTCTGACATGGCTCCAGCTATTCTAACCATGTGGGTTCTGTCTTAACAAAATATTCTCTAAAGAACAGGAAAATATCATGCCAATGCTGAGGCTTTTAGGCAGTTAACCAGCATGTCCTAAAAGGAAAATGACATTAAAAACTTAAGATGGTAAATATTGTTTTTACTGCATGTTAATCCTGCATTTGTAAAAATGTATACAGTTGTTAAATTTTCAAGATGCTAATTTAAACTTTTCAATTTTACATCTTACTGCTGGTGGTAAGGGTAGCCATTTTTTAAACTACCACTGAGACATAAGCTACAATGAAAAATGTTCATATAGTTCTGAGGATGTAGGTTATAGACTTCTGCTTTAGGTTATATTGTATTTTTATTTAGAGGTATATGGGGCAAAAATTCAAGTCAAACTTATTGTTGCATCAAAACAAAATGGGAGCTGGTGAGAGACAGGATACAGGAACTTGAAGAAAGCTTTGTAAAATGAAATTATTTAATAAAATAAAGGAACCAGAACTAAAAGTAGGACGGCACATGTACATTCTGTGCTTTTCCTTGCATTGGAAGAAAGGCATAAGTATGCAAAGGGAGGGTGAAGGTCAACAGCATGAGGCTCTTTCATTTATAAACATTCATAAAAATATCTACTTCCTTGTTGAGAGTCTGTATGCATGCAAGTAGCATGAACATTTTTCTCACTGGACTCTTTCCATTCAAGCACTACAGTAGATGAAACTAGCACTACCAGTATAATTCATGCTGATGATCTAAGTCTGGCATAGAGCACTGTATCTTTGGGCAAGCAGTTACTATACCTCTCCTGTTATTAAAACCACAGGAATGTTCTCCTTATGTACTTGCAAATATATGCAGGTAAGCCTAAAACAGCCTATACACATACTGTCTTTGTCTCTCCCTGTCTTGCTTTCTCCGTTTCACACACACACATACTTGCTACAGCACAATAGTGCCATCTTTTTATCTGGCAGAAAAAAATATTTTTGATATTTGATTATTTTTTTTTTCAAATTAAAGTGAGCATTTGATGTTTTTATTAGAACACAGAGATATGAATGAGTATATGTTGCATGCATTTTCAGTCCACACACAAAAACACACAAAATCTCTTTATCACATAAGCCTAAATACCCTTTGAGTAATACAGATGTATTAAATGTACACTCCTTTGCTATTTAATTTAGAAAACATTACATGTGCAAAAGTCTGATCGTCCAAAATATGTTTTCCTCACAACAAGCATCCTAACCATCTTTTCATGGTAAAAAAAGAAAATAAAACTTAAATTAAAATAAAATAATTTATTTAAATACAGTTTCACTAATGATTACACTATCTGACAAACTAGGCTTCTTATTCATATTCATCAGCCAGAACTGTTGCTATTGTCTAATGTGGCCTAACCAATCGGCAATGTCCAAATAAGGACATAACATCAGTTGGATTAGAAACACCAACTGCTGTTGCTGGTTTGCAGTGCAACTGTTTCTTGAAGGCCATGTGAAAATATTCCATCTATTTTCTTCTGTTGCTCAGATAAAACTGTTTAAGAGTACATAATGAAACCCTACAAATTCTTTTTAACAAACTTTTATTGATTTGATAACAATTGCTAAATCACGAATAACATAACACTAGACACTCGGGAAATAATATGCATTTATAACTGAAAAATGCACTTCCAAAAAAATATATATATATATATATATATATATATATATATATATATATATATATACACCACACACGCACACACACAAAACAATGGTATTCATAGACATAAGGCACAGTGGGTTTACTATTGAAAAGTCAAGCACCATTACATCTTGAAAAATATTCTAAGATAATTGCACTGAAGGCTGATAAAAATCAAGAACCACAACACTGTAAAATCATGACCACCAAAATTCCCAAAGGGTGCAACCCAGGAGCAAGCCCGACCATGGGTACTAAGAGAGGGGCATGTCAATCTGCCTTGATATTGTAGTCTTTGATTTTACTGGCTCTTGATGTAATCCTCTCAGGATATTTTTTTGTGGTGGGATGACCCTCAGTCATCCTAATCTTGCACACACAAGTAGCTACCACTGTAAAAAACTCCCATTTGGCTATTGTCTGTGGCTGTTCTACACTCTTTATGTTGCACCCCCAATAATGAACATTGCTCTCCTTTCACTCTTGAAATGAATCATTGCCCAGTTTTGGTCTCACCTATGTAACCTCCCATCAACCCTCCACGAGACCCATTCCTTGATCTCTATTCAGTACCCCCTTGTCTCCTGCCTGAAAATCTAAATGCCAGGTATGAATGTGCACAGATTTGCAAACCAGCAAATTACATTTCTTAAAACTGCATGCCCAGACAGGCTTACTCAATTCCTTTGTTTTTTTTTCCCCATCAGAAAAGTATATAGCTTATCTACTGTGATACTTAATTATCAGATATGATAAGCATACCATCTAAACATTTTATATGTGACCATAAGCCTCCTAAATCTTCAGTGATATTACAACTCTACTTGAACACACAGTGCCCTGTATACTTCTCTAAAACATACCTCTCAACTGTCCAGATTTTCAAAGAATGTCCAGATTCTTAACTCATATATTTGGTCTGTTCCACCTAAAATTTGAAGTTTTCTGTCAAATTACCAAGGACTGAATTCACTAAATAATGACATACACTTGAGTTTCACATTTCATCTCCCTAAGAAAATGCATGCTAACACAAATCCTGTTATTCTAGCAACTTTCTAAGTTTATAAGAGCAATATTTAAAATCTGTCCCTATTTCTGGGCCTCTGTCCCCCCATTATTTTAAGCTTTGCCCAGATTTCTTAAGCTAAGATGTGGAGAGGTATGCTCCGAAGCAGTCCTGTAGTAGGATAATATATGGATATCATTCTGTGGCTATTTCTCCAGCATGACTGCCATTCAATAGATAAAACCTGCTTCCCAGCTGTCACAGGTCCTGGCCATAAAGGGCATGCAAGTACCTAAGGCTACCAGAGCAGCCACCAGACTCTTGACTCCCAGGCTATCATGTTCTACTATTTACCGTATCTGTCTGGAATTTAAATTATCCAGTATTTCAATAAATTCATCTTTCCAAATCTTCTCTTCATTGACTAAAAATATGGGATGCTAGTTGCCCATATTACTAAGGAGGAGACATAGACTTTTCTGATGGGGGATCAAACCTATTCATAGGGTTATAGGCGATTACTAGGCTAATGGCCATAGGGCCCTTACAAAACCAAGTACAACCATTGTTCCCAAGAATATCAAGGTATTAAGCGGAACAAAGTCAACAACTACTGCTGTCCAAGAGGCATACACGTGAAACTCCTGGGGTGAATTTGCAGTTTCCCATCCAATCATCCAAATTATGCTTAAATAGAGTCAGCGAGGGGCTTTGCTTCACCTGAATTAGAAGTTTGTTCCAGAGAAGAAGTAACCTCTGTAAGACATATCTCTCTCCAGCAAGTCCTGTTGATGTTGCATACTAGGTTGAGTTCCCTAAAGTGAGTGCATCTTATACCATTTTATTTACGAATGTGCAACATTTCCATTAGAGCAGGATCTGAGATTGCTTTATATGCAAAGCAGAGATCACCTCTGTGTAGTCTGTAAGACAAAGAGTATAGTGATAATGATTTCAGTCTGTCAACATACGACATTCTAAAGACCCTGAATTTTCTTTGTAAGAAACCTTTGAGGTCTTTCTAGTTGCTGCTGGTGCCTGGTAAGGTACATACCAAATGTAGCATTGTAGTCTATTATTGGCCTGATGAGTGAGGAGTACAGGGGGGGGGGGTATATTCTCTTTTGTTCTGGATGTAATGCCCTTACTTATGAGGTGGGTGATGAAGAAAGCCTTTCTTACCACTGTGGGATGTGCTGGTCAAAGGAAAGGTTGCTGCCAACCTGTGTGCCCAAATCTCTCCTCACTGATTGCACGCTTAAGGTGTTGTTATTAATGTGGTAATCTGCAGGGACGTCACCCTTGCCAAACGGGATGATAATGCATTTTTTGCATTGAGTTTTAGCCCATGGCTTTGGCACCAGTCATTTGTCTGTGTAATTCCCTCTTGTAGGATGTTGATATAATTTGGGGACTTGATGACAGCACCCAATTTGCAATCATCAGCAAACTTTGTCAGCCATAACCCTTTTGTTTTAGCCTGTACATCTGAGAAGTATATTCCAAACAATAGGGGCCCCAGCACAGATTCCTGTAGAACACCACTGGTTATGGGTCTGCTGGTGGAGGTAGCATCAACTATTTTGACTGCGTGCGTTCTATCGGTAAGCCAGTTTGCAACCCACCTGACAATATACGGGTTGATCTCCAGTTGTGTGGGTTTATCAGTAATGCCTGAGTGGGGAATAGTGTCAAAGCCTTGGCCAGGCCCAGGTAGACTGTATGCATATATTTGCCTTCGTCCAGGGCTTTGGTGACTCTCAAAGAAGCCCACCAACTTCAAGAGGCAAGATCTCCCTTTAATGAAGCCAAACTGGGCCAGATCGAGCATTTGGAGGTCTCTGACATCTTTGTTGATAATGTCCATGATTATTTTTTCTAATAGCCTTGCAGGTTAGGCTGGTCAGGCTTATGGATCTATAGTTCCCAGGGTCTGTGGAGGTACCTTTTTTATATAACGGGATGACAGTTGCTTTTTCCATTCAGCAGGTACAAAACTAGTACTTAGACTGTTGTTAAAAAGATTACCCAGCAGTGCAGCTAGTTCCTGTTTTAATCCATTTAGAATGCAGCCTGGGATATTATCAGGTCAAACAGAGGCTGTGTTTTTGGCTTAGGAGAGAGCATTTATGACCTACTCCTTGGAGATACTAGGTATAGGGCAGATGGTAAGGATGCTTTGGGAGATATGAGGTGGGGACAGGGGTGAGAAGTTTTCACTGAAGCTGTCAGCTAACAGGTTAGCTATTTCTGTGGGTACAGTATATGTGGTGCCATTAACAACCAGCTCAGTACAGATTTGAGTTTTTCCTTTAAGGTTTCTGACGTAGCTAAAGAAGGCCTTATGGTTATCCTTAGCGAAGGACCCTAATTTGGATTCATAGTTACCTTTAGAATGCCTTACAAGGTGTCTTATTTGCTTGTTTCAGCTGAGGAGGGAATGCTTCCAATTCAGAGACCGTTCCTTCCTACTCTTCTACAGAAATTTCTTTATTTTATTGTATAACCTATTAATGGCAAATGTCCACCAGACAGGCTTGTTCTTTCTTGAGGATCTGGTTTTGATCCTATCAGGTATGGCTGAGTCAATACATTTGCATAGATGTCAATGCATTTATATAGATGCCTATACAAGGCATTGGTATAAATTCCAGTATAGGTGTCCATGCCATCAGTAATGGCAGGGACTATGAAGCAATTAATGCCATCATGTATTAGGTTGTAATTAGCTTTGGAGAAGTTTTTTAGTCAAGATGCTGCTAATGGGAGGTCAAATGTTATTGTTACTTCTAATGAGACTGATTTATGATCAGACCTCACTAAGGAGGGCTGCACACATGGGGTGGTGCAACAATCACCCATGTTAGTGAGCACCAGATGCAGAATGTTTGGGCCACTTGTGAGGGTGTCATCTAACTGGTCCAGGGCGTTGCAGTTCATAAAGTCCAAGAACCTTTGGGCAAGTGTGTTAGTACTAATTTACTCAATCTATCGATGGGTAGTTAAAGTCACTTA
The DNA here is from genome assembly GCF_019279795.1 of Protopterus annectens. Taxonomy (NCBI): domain Eukaryota; kingdom Metazoa; phylum Chordata; order Ceratodontiformes; family Protopteridae; genus Protopterus; species Protopterus annectens. Next base: position 1,903,173,304 of record NC_056731.1, on the reverse strand, counting down.
AGACCAGGGAGTTTGGTTGTATCTTGAGCTATTCAGGTAGATCCAAGTGTGCAGTGTGGCCATCCTGGTTCATGGAGGGGATCCTATAACTGGCAATAACTTGGAGAGGGGTCTTACCTACAATCAATTGGATGTGGATTAGTTCAAGGAAATCATTTTATTTCACCAATCTAGAGATGTATTTAGCTATGATGAATACTGATACTCCACCTCCTTTAGTTATCACACTTTCAGTTTGTAGTCTGAATGTTTGGAAGGCATTATAACTTGGTATGGCCAGAATGGTTTCCATGGTCTTAAGAATTAAGAATATACAAATGGCAGGTTTTTGAATGGAATGGTTCTTTAAAAGTTAATAGAAATCAGCTGATCTTAATGGATTCCTAATTATGGTTTATATATATTCAGTGTTTTTTCTTGTAACGTTGTCTGAAGAAGTGCACTTAATTCATGTGCATGAAAGCGCTAACAACTTTTTAATAAATTACTTGGATTCTACTGCAGTCGTCGGCTTTTGTTTTTCCATGGTCTTAAACCAAGTCTTTGCGACTGCACAGATGTCAGCATCTTCTAAGATGAGGGCTGCTTCCAGTGAGCACAGTTTTATGTTTAGACTTCTAGCATTTAACAGCATAACCTTGAGGTTGCTTTTTGAAGATATTTTTATGTTGTGAATTTTGTTGCTGTGACATTACCTAAAAAGGCACTATGGGAGAGGCAAGAACCTTAGCCAGTAACCAAAATCCCAGTGGTGACAGATGAAGACAATCTCTGGCAAAGCAGCATGGTCTATCTGTCATGTCATCTCAGGCTGACAGGTACTGGATCCCCTTAGAATGATGCCAGAAACTAAGCCAATTGTTGAAGTCAATCCTTTTTTGTTTATAGTGTGGTATAATCTTAGTTGAAAGTAGTATGCTGCTCAAGGCTAGGGACATACCTGCCTGAGACATATATTCAGAGAGCTCAGTCATGTCTCTCTTCATTTAGTCCAGTGAGGCACATCTCAAGTCATTCACACCACCATAAACTATGACAGAGTCATAAATGTACTTGTGGAGAGAATTGAGTGCATGTGTGATCTGGTGGATCCTGGCACCCGACAGATAGCTGACTGTAACCTTCTCCTTGTCAAGCCTGGTGAGTGGGACATCTCTGTGTCTCACTATAGAGTCACATATAAACAAAAAATTTGGTTTAGGTGTGCTTTGCCTTAAGGGCTTGTTTGGTGAGACACTTGTGCTTGTATTTTATGTGTACTGAGTGCTGCAGGTACTGTATTAGTTATAGCATGTTTGTGTTTTGGAGGTCTCTGGTGTTTAGGTAAATTTCTGGTAAGTATCTCCATGTATGATGGTTTATGTGTTGAGAGCATGGTTTGTGCAGGAGGTGTAGTATGTGGGATGACACCTGTTCAGTGTTACTGTTCTATGAATGAAGAGCAAGGATTCCAAATTCTTACTGTATATGCATCTCCCACAAAATGAGCTTGAGTGGTTTAAGAGGAGTAGGCTGTCAGTGTACATGAGGCAATTGCTACACTGTCTCAGGATACCCATGTCAATCAGGCTGACAGGAGAAACGGAGGAGAAATGACCATACATAATACTAGCTGTAGGTTCATAGGTTCATAGATTAGTACTAGGCTAACTGCCCTTGCGAGACATTTTAAGCCTAGCCAATTATCCCCTGTGAGATTCAAACCCTGTACCTTGTATTTGTAAGGCAAACACCTTAACCATTAGGCCACCCTCCCAACCCCTTGTAAATTTGTTTACTTTAATGAGGAAAGATGTGGTTTAATTAAGGGTTTAATGCTGGGAACATACTATTGGGGTTCTCAAGGGGTATGAGACTGTTAGGGATTAGGATATTTCAGTTAAAGTGGCAAATGCTGTAGAAAGCCCAGCTGAGGTGCTTTCCGAGCAGCTAAGCGCAATTTAAGGGACTCCTCAGTTGGAGCACGGGCAGCTTCTAAGGGAAAATAAATCTACTTTAGCTTTGATCTTCTATTCCTTTGCAGAGCTAATGGTACAGCAAATACTTGGTTACAGGAATTAAACCTTCATCAGCAGATAAGACAAGATGGCATTATAGATTCATATCCCAATGTATCCCTCACCTCTGGAACAAACTTCCACAACATGTCAAGCAGACTAACACCCTTTCCACCTTCAAGGTAAAGCTAGATAATTGGATGAGCAGCCTCAAATTCTCTCCTGGTCTACTTTGTCTTGCTCTTCTTGAGGCTAGAGGGTAATTTTGAATAGAGTTTTTTTTTTGGCTAGGCTTGACATGGTCTGCAGACCAGTTGGCAGGTAATTACCTATGAACCTAGATTGATCATCTTGTCCTAGGGATTCTGTCTTGCAAACATATGCAGTGAGTCCCAACAGGAAAGTCATTATCATACACTATCTGCTGTGAAAATGCACTGTTCCTCAAAGCATTATGGAAAATCAACTTCAGCCTGAACTTTACAATATCAAGCTACTTGCCAAATGGCTTACTGACAGAACCCACACTGTAAAAGTAGCCGACTACAAATCCAGCTCCAGACAAGTGACAAGTGGAGTACCTCAGGGTTTAGTCCTGGGACTACTCTTGTTTGGCATCTACTTCTCTGAAGTACAGGCCAACACTAAGGGACTCTGGCTAACAAAGTTCACAGGTGACTGCAAACTGGGAACCATTATTGAATCCCCAAATTATGTGGATACTCTACAAAAGGGCCTTACAGAAACAGATGCTTGGTGCCAGAGCCATGGGCTCAAGCTCAATGCTAAGAAATGTATAGTTATGCCCTTTGGCAAAAACATGTACCCATGAATTACCACATAGATGGCAGTACACTAAACACCGAAAGTATGATAAGAGACTTAGGGACAAAGGTGGACAGTGGTCTCACCTTCGATAACCACATCGTCACAACAGTCAGGAAATCCTTATATGTGGCATATCTCATCACTAAGGACTTTTCATCCAGAAAAAAGGAAGCCATTGTCCCACGGAACTCATCCCTCATTAGACCCATTATAGAATACAATGCCCCATTTGGTATGTACCTCTCAAGACATCTGCAACAACTGGAAATGCTGCAAAAATACCTCACTAAAAGAGTCACAGGCCTAAAGCAGATGCCCTATGCTGACCACCTTAAAAAACTCCAGCTATACTCTGTCGCATATCATCTACTCAGAGGCGATCTCTGCTTAACATACAAGGCCATGTCAAACCCAGAGCTGTTGGAATTGCTACACTTAAAGAAATCCCAATCCCTCAGAGCCACATGCTCCACGGATCTAAATCTTGTCATCACAATAAACAAAACATGCTGGAGGGATAAGTTCCTAACTCAGAGACTCCCCAGACTCTGGAATAGACTGCCCATACATGTCAAGCAGAGCACCTCTTTGGCCCTCTTCAAAAGGAACTTTGACGATTGGATGGGAGAAAGGAAATTCACCCCAGGGATCACGTCAGTTGCCCTGCTAGACAGGGGTTCATGGAAGTAAACAGTGTGGGACGAAATAGCCAGGGAATTGCTATGGCTAGGCTTGTATAGGCCCTAGGGCCGATAGCCTAGTACCAACCTATGCGCCTATAAGGCGTGTATTATCCAGAGAGTCAATGAAAGAGAAAAATGTACTCAGTTCCATCTATGTTATTAGGTCCAGTTGCATTATAAGTTGCATTTTCATGGTCTAGTGAGATGTCCTCTTCTAGGGCGGCCACGGTGGTGCATCTGTTAGCATTGTCACCTCACAGCAAGAGGTTCTCTGGTTTGATCCTCAGCTGGGGTGCCTTCTGTGTGGAGTCTGCATGTCCTCCCTGTGGTAGCATGGGTTGTCTCCGGGTGCTCCAGTTTCATCCCAAAGACATTCTGTAGGTGGATTGAACACTCTAAATTGGCCCTAGGTGTGAGTGTGTACCTTCCATGGAATGTTGGGTGCCGGGCTGGCAACTTGACACCATAAAACTCTGCTGCCAATCATGAACAGAGAGGTGATCTGCTGTGGTGACTAGGAAAAGCCAGAAGAAGTGAGATGTCCTCCTCTACCCATGGTCTGGCTCCATTTTCTGCACTTTCTAATGGCTCATCAGTTCCAGAGTGTTTGCTTCTATCATCAGTGATTAAGTGATACAAGTCCATCTTTTAGTGGTTAACTGTCTTCCTTTTTTCTCCCATACATTCTTCTGCAGCCATCACCTTAGTCTGTTGATATTCAGATAACACTTCTGCCACCTGCAATATGAGAGAACAGCGTGTGGACACAAATGATGTAGAGTTCAGCATTATGAGAAACACTACAAGCAATAAGACAGGTAATAAATCTATTAATAACATTCAGTCACAGCTTGTTACTAATAAGGTAGGATTCAGGCAAAAGACTAGGGTGGAGGTCATTAGTGACCCTTAGACTAAGGCTGGATGTCAGGAATGACCCTTGTACTAAGCATGGACAACTAGGGTAACTAGTAACCAAACATGTCTTCATATATTGTCTTCCGCCTTGTTTGTCAAACTGCATGTAACAGCTTTGGGGAATATCTTAAGTTTCTCTCTCTCTCTCTCTCTCTCTCTCTCTCTCTCTCGTGTGTGTGTGTGTATGTGTGTGTGTGTGCATAGATAGTGGGGGGGTGAGTGTAGACACACACACACACACACACACACACACACACACACACACACACACACACACACACACACACGCACACACACACACTTTTCTTTTTTGTTGTTTTTTACCATCCATGTATGTTTACCATACCAGAGAGTCGGTGGGTGTTAAGTTCAATTTATCTAGCATGCAGGTATGATATGCAGTTACTTTCACTTAATAAAACAGAGGCACACTGTTTAGGTCAGTTAGAGTTCAGCTTCAATGTTAATGGCTTCCAGAACACCAGCAGTCCATGTAGTTTCACCCCATGGTGTTTCAGCTCAGAATAATCTGCCTACATCCTTCTAATATATCCATAATTATGTATTCTGGTGAATCCACTGATAAACCCCTGGTTAAATTCTTCTGGTTAGTTACTAATAAAAGTCGCCACTCTTAGTGAAACACGTTCCTCCTCATGACAGAGAAACATTAATGGCTGTTTAATATGTAGGCCTTCCTTTTAACAGCATCTCAGCAAATGTTTTACATCTGACTGGCTGTTACAAGGATTCATCACCATATTACCTAGTGTTTACACTGCATGGCTGAGGCATGAGGGGTCAGTGTGTGAACTCAATGGACTTATAGTACATACACACTTCACACAAATGAAACAGTCACAATGCCCCTATACGTCTTATATCGAGTGCATGCATTAACATATGTATTTATTGTTAAAATTGTCATTGCCACCACTTTTTGAATTATGTTAAAATCGACTTGCAGTACATCAACCATACCATAATTCTGACTTACTTCACTTTCTTTGAAATTGTGAAACCATGGAGTTAGCATAAGTCACAGATATGTAGGGGAGATTCATCACATCAAGGATTTGGAGGGCACATCACCCCATTTAAATCATACAATTTTAAGTATGTATTTTAAATACATTTTATATTTCTATTTTAAGGATTTTAAGTATGTTGTGGATAAGGATGTTTGGGTTTCACTTTTAATGAAGAGTAATATTTTTTATTCTACCAAAAGTGTAAAGTGATGTGTACAGTACATGCACCAAACAGCAATACTGTCATTAGAGAGATGGTTGACAGCTGTGTGAGACTGCACAATTCTTGGGACTGGGGAATATGTTCTTTCTCCAATATGTGTGTAGCGTGCCCACAGGTGTAGCTGAAAAAAATATGGTTTCCTTCCTACCTGACTCTGGTGACACCCTTTCTTTAGGGCCAACACCCCAAGGTGGCAAGTGATAACAGATTTATTCTAGGTGACCCTTTAGTTTAAAGGGCAATAGCACAACAACAAACAAATTGTTTCAACAGTGCACCAGTTAGCAGTAAGGCAGAGTGAGATATGCATGTAATGAAACCATACATTTACCTCCCTCCCCAGAACTCAACAGAAAAGATCTTGACATTCAAATATGCACACAAAGACAATATCAATGAGCAGTAAAGCTTTTACAATGCAGCAATACAAACACTGAAAAAAATGCAATGCCATTGAGGGAAAAAAGGGTTATAATACAACAGTACAGATATGAAAAAGATGCAATGTCATTGAGCAGTAAAGATTCTTCAAGGCAGCAGTACTAACACGAGAAAAATGCAATGTCACTGAACAATAAAGATTTATAATGCAACAATACATATATGAGAAAATGCAATGTCATTTAGCAATAAAGTGTCTTTAAGGCAACAGTACTAACACCCTCTATCCCCTAGATCAACCTAAACAGACCATCTATGAGACACTTTATTGTACCCTGTTTACTGGCCAGTGACTACTTACAGTCCTACTGCCGGCATGATGGGGCCCAAGGTTGGAGCTCATATGCATCCCAGCTATTTGTAATCCAGAAAATGTTTGGGGGGGGGAGATCCATAATCTTATAAAAGTATAAAAAAATTATGACCAAAAGCCTCTCACCACTCCGTTGAGAATATCCCAGTGACCAGGCGCCGCAGTTCCTCTGACGAGAAAAATGGAAAATCACCCGCCAGAACTTTGATAGTCACCTATGGCATCTCTGCACTAGGCCCAAGGGAACTCCTTTTCTTGCTGAATCATATGCAGGCATGGAACTACTGGATTCAGACTGTCTGTCCTGAATCCGCAAAATACCATCATCCAGGATTTCAGCAAGAGACAGACACAAACTGCTACCTAACTTCTCTGTCCCAAAACACTAAAAGAAAAAAATCCAGTCATGCTGCAAGGCCCTTTTCCCTTCAGCTAGCCTTTCAGTCTTTCCTCCTCCAGCTAGTGTTCCAGTCTCCTCTCTTTCACTTTCGAAATTGTCTTTTATATTCCTGAAAAGGAGCTCCACCTTGTGGTATAATGGAAAACTGCTGTCTATTACTTATACAATGAAATACAGTGGGAGCTACATGTGCAGTATTGGAGTTAGTATATTTAATTACCAGGGTGTGTAGGGAAGCTCCTGCAAAAAAAAAAAAAAAAAAAAAAAAAAATAGATTTTTTTATTAACTTCTCCATGAACCAAGGTTGTTTCTAGGATCATGCATACCAGTGTTTTTGACCTTATGCAGACAATGGTTTTACTGTCAACTTGCCATTCATTTGACCCTCTCAGGTAAACCCATACATATACTGTATATATGTATATATATATATATATATATATATATATATATATATATATATATATAGATATATATATATATATATGTATATATATATATATATATATATATATATATATATATATATACATATATATATATATATATATATATGGGTTCCATTGGTTTGGTCAACATCTGTATATGGTGAACTATGCAGATAATTAACAGGCCTGTGAGATCAACAGTTCCCAGGTAGGGCAATATTCCCTTTCCTCTGGGAACTGAGTGATCTTGGAGTTAAGTCTATATAATTAGTTGGGGGATGTTTTATAGTTGTATGTGCCAAAGTTCTTCCTTGACACATGCAAACTATGAAGTTGACATTTCCATTTTTGACACACACACACACAGACACACACACACACACACACACATATAGTAGAAGGTTGGGAGAATAGGCTATGCCTGATTTTTAGTGGTAGTAGATATATCACAGAAAATAAAAGGGTTGGAGAAGATGAGCATAAACAGGCACATATGTGTGTGAGCAGGGAGGTGGAGGTGAAGGGGATTTCATTAAGTTATTGGATGGTGGGATATGAAAAGCAGACAGGTCAACAATTAAAATGTGGAGGAAAGTGTCTGAGAGTGGTAGAAGATTTGTGGGTAACTAGTAAGGAGAAAAATGGGAGGAGTTATGAGAAAGTGACAGAAAGTTTTTTCTGTAGAGGAAGGAGATTTGTTGGTATATAACATGATGCTACAAAGGTTAACGAGGCAGGGGATATGAAATGTGGAAGAAGGGCCTCATTGCCACATATTCCTAGCTTACTTTTAATTGGTTGAAACTTAAGATTTCCTTCCTCCTTGAGGGAATTTCTATCTCTAACTATATCATTTATGATAGTAACAAGCTTGCATTTCCTAGCAAGATGTGTAGTTTAGGTGTTGCCCTAGACTGAATGTTTGCACTTAGAACCAAGTGTTTGCATTCATAAATTTCATCCTGTGTCCACTTAAGAAACATCGCCAGGATTAAGCAACTGCATTTTACCTTAGGCTGACATCCCACTTGTTGTTCAATCCTTGGTCTCCTTCCATCTAGACTACTTTAAAGCCCTGTGCCAGTGGGGTCTGGAACACTAAGCTTGATCATTGAAATGGTGCAGAACTCTGCTGCTAGGCTACTGACTGTTATATATTCCGTTACCAAGCTAAACATATTCTGATCAGGCTACATTGGTGGCTTTGGGAGTGTCCATCCTTGGCTAGCTTTCACAAGTCATTTAAAACCTGTTTATTTTAAATACCCTTTGGTGGTGTAGGACAACTTTCTCTTATTTCATTCATTCTTAATGTACCTGTTATATTATTTTAATACATTTAATGTTATGTGTGTCTTATTCAGTTTTAATGTCATATTCTAGTGTAATTGTTTTATTCCTTCATTTGCTACCTTTGTAACCAGTGATGTCCATGAATATATCACCGTTGCAGTAGCCTAAGGTATATGGGTTTAGCTTCACAAAAATTTGGGTTCATTCCATGCAGTCCACCTGCCAGGAGCACACAAGTCACTCATATAATAGCCAGGCAGAGTGCTAAAAGTTTCAGAGCTTTTTGCCACCAAAACAAGCAGTTCCCATAGTTCCTGTCAGTTGACTGCAATCTTTAAGCTGGGCGAAGTCCCCATTAGGGAAGGCCTTCACTTTAAAATGTAATTTACTATGGAAAACTTGTGTTTGACATAATAGAATTGGACTAGTGTTTTTTTCTGTGAAATTGTTGTCAGGAAGAAGTTTGTTTTATGACTAAAAACCTGGATAGCTGTAATACTTAGTGTGCCGGGGAAAGGATATTGTGCTTGTTGTTTTATGACTAAAAACCTGGATAGCTGTAATACTTAGTATGCTGGGGAAAGGATATTGTGCTTGTGTCTGATTTTTAGTGGTATAATTCTCTCAGAACCACTAGTTCTCATCCATTTTTTTCTTCTTGACTCTTCTGAGTTATGTTACTTGCTTTCCATTCCTCATTCTCAGGTTACCCATGAAGCAGTGGTCGGTCTCTGTGATATTACCAAAAAGCACACAAAAAGAACTTCCACGCCTTTTCGAGATACTCAGTCATATTTACTGCAAAGCATTTTTGAAAGCATAGTAACTTCAGGTGGGATTCAGAAAGGGGTACCACCAGTGTTAAGCCCTAGTGGAAAAATGCTGGTGGTAACACTTTCTAGTTCATAGACAAGCCCACCACATTGGTTCTACAGTGCCTGCAGAATCACTGTGGTGGGATGTCTCCAATGGCATGGACACACCCACACACACATGCACATACACAAGCACACACACACACACATATACACACACACACACACACACACACACACACACACACACACACACACACACACACACACACACACACACACACACACACACACACACACACACACACACACACACACACACACTCACTCAGCAATGACCACTCATACAGGTACAAACATATGCATGCAATATATATACACATATCCACACTCACCACCATTACCTGTCTGCTACGATCACCAATATTTACCTGCAGCATAACCATGTTAATTAACACAGTTGGCCATGGTAATGTACATAACAAAGCAATTATCTGAATAACTAGGCTTTATAAATGCCTTACTGCAAGCATTTCCAGGGGATAACACATGGTTAACTTGCATATGCCTCTCCCTGGAATGCCTCATTAGCATTTATCGTAGTCGGAGAGACTGCCTACTGTAGTGCTTCACATCTTTATGCTAAAGCACCATGGTAGGGCTGTCTCTGAATTGGAAATGGTTACCGATAGTGTATACTTCATGGTAATTTTTCTTACTAGGAAACACCAGAGGAACAACACGCTGACAGGATCCACACAATTGTTTAATAAAAAACATAAATATCTTAGTGTTTTTGTCCAAAATGGGACTTCATCGGAGTTATTAACACACTTAAAATAGTAGTTTAAATACACTGCTGCACCAATCACAGCCCTCCTTCATAAATAATTAACAAACTTCCTTAAAGTGCTATTGCTCAAAATTAAAAAGAACATTAAAAACATCATTACAAAATGTCATAATCCAAATATAATATGACATAATTAAATCATTTTAAACCCAAAACCACTCCTTTATCTTATATAATACATTTGATCAACTCTTATTCAATAAGGTATTAAAAACAACCCTAAAAGCAGTCATACAATATATTAGCTTTCATTTTCAATACACCACTAATCGACACACTATCATTTATGCCTGAAAAAGTTGCAGCATTTAATCGTAGATGCCAGACCAACTCTTTAAATTTGAGCAATGTCTCTGGATTTCCACCTGTATCAATCCTCACTACTTTGTTAATTATAAGAAAGACAGATTTCTTAAACCCATCACATTGCATCCAGTGTTGATACAAAACATTAGTTACCTTCTTTTTCATATCTTATGTGCTCACTAAACCTATCTTTTAATTTTCTGTTGGTTTTACTAATATAAAACCCATCAAAAAACATATACGCTGCAAGGTAAACCACCTCAATGGGCTAGAAATATTGTACTCCTTTTTTACTTCAGGAAAGTTATGCATATTCAGAATCCATTGCAATAATGGACAGGATTTTAAAGTTATAATGTAAATCAGACAGGTTCATCTAAGCAGTCCTTAGTTCATGTAGTGCTTCTGTGTCCTGAGATTATGATCTAGGAATATTAATTTCAGGTTTTTCAGTGACACTGCAGGCAGCAATGAACAGTCATGCAGATCCTTATCTACTGTGACCTTAGACTACAGTCAAGGTAAATTGCATGTTTAATATTTCATCTGGGAGGTGAAATAATACATGCATAGTACATTCTGGGCTGAGTATCTCTCTCTCTCTCTCTCTCTCCCTCTCTCTCTGCTTCTTGTAATATTTAATTGCATTTCTTTGTATATTTTAACACTAAGGGTTAAGGCTATAAGCTGGTAACTAGATTTACCCTCTAATGCTAGCTTTGATTCTATTGATTTCCATTTGCAAACAAGTTAGTCACTAAAGCAGACAGCAGGTGTTCTGGGCTACCACTGAAAAGATACACTTACGTGTTTTTGTTTTGTACTGTGCTACTTTTGCAAGTGAAACTAGTCTAGCTGGTTCCCCCGTATGAGATTAGGGCCTACTGTTGGAGCTGTTTTTGGCTTGTATTACTGGTTGTCAATAGCAATGTTAACATTTTATTAACCTGTGTGCTCTTATAGGCTGCTTTAAACTTCTCACATTTGCACCAATGAGATCTTTGGTACTTTCAGAAAAAAATAGGGAGCAAGATTTCTGTAGGGTAAATGTGGTTACGAAGATGTTATATGTTCTGGATGTTTTTTTTTTCTTTTCAGTGAGAAAAAATAGAAGTTGTGTGAGCAATAATATTTCTTATTCCTGGTTAACAACAAGTGTTATTTTTTCTTGTAAGGAACACTCACACTGACAGACATTCCAGGCAATGAGCATGATCATGTGACTGGAAGACTGCAGTTTAAGATGTTGAAACATACTGGCTGGGATGCAGACTTTTTGTGATACTATGTGATGAACACATGCACTGTCAAAGATCAGAGTATGGTGAGGCAGTCACCTTACATACAAACATGGCACCTACAAATCCCTGTTGTATTATGGGTAGATTGGATGGAGATAATTTCTTTTCAGAATTTTAGTTAAGAAATGCCAGAAAATATTGGTAAGCTTACACTGGTCAATATAAATGGCCATCATCAGAGCCAGATCATAATCAAAAGCAGCCCAAGGCAGGGGAATGGATTGGGAGTTCCTTAGCCATACCGATATCCCAGTACTTATTTGTCTTTCCCTAATTACCATACAACACAGTTCAAACCATTAAGTGTGAATACTATTTTCTTCCTTACTATTACAATTATTACAAATATTTGGATTTAATTTAAAATTTTATTTCAAATGTATAGCAAAAACATTGACAGCAATTTGCTAAACATAAAAAACTCTCAGGCTGAAAATAGTCTTATCATGAGCAACAGTAAACATTCTCTTCCATTGATACTTACATTTCTTGAAAGTATATTTGGAAAGCCATTAAACTACAAGAGATGAGCTTGAAATCATAGTCAAATAGTACATACTGAAGCACTGTGTGATGGGTGCAGAGATTTAAACACAAATGTATGACACATTTGCTGACAGTCTGAGACAGTCCACTGAATGCAATTGTCCCTTTTCAAGGACAGTTATGCAATTGTCCCTTTTCAAGGGCAGTTTATGAGCATTGTCTGATGAACACTTAGTGTTACACACTATACAAACAAAGGCTGATGGAATCAAGCTCTACAGTACAAGAAACAGCTCATTAACAGCTTGTAGCCTTACTCATCTGTTATGAGTGGCAGATAAAGACCATGGTAGCCCAAAACAGTGCATTTCACATCTATGCCCCTGCAAAAAAACAAGCTATATTAAATGTATTCAGAGTTAAAATATTAATATTAAGCTTGTAGACTTCATGTTGTCCAGCTTATTCACTAGCAAGTAATAAATACATTGTCAACAGCCAGCAAAACCAAGAAAGCAAGAATCATACCAAAGAACACAGCTCATATGATGATGCTCATATTTACTGCTACTGATTCCTTCCAGTACACCATAAATACTCTTGGATCCAAGAAGCAAGTGTTTACAAACACACACATAGAATGCATTTGACCATCAATTACAGCCTCTTGTATGACTGTGTATGCCTCAGATGTTTTCTTGCATTCAAATATAAGACCAAATAATAAAATTATGATTTAGAATTGTATATTGGTGCACAGTATGAGAACCATGCATTGCAATCCATGTACCCACCATGCCCTCTCAACCTCTTAGCTCAAGAATAATCAGAGACAAAGAAGTCAAAATGAGTAAAAATATTGTTCTCTTATAAAGTTTCTGGTATAACATACTTTGCATTAGCAAGAATTTGTGAAGGATACAAACACTGAAATTCACATTTGTCATTTCAGTGACTAAAATCCACACCACCTTGCCAGAAAACCACAACTTGTATGAGGAATAAACTACAAATATGATGCAAAAATCAGCAAAGGTTGTTAAATTCAAACAGTACAATCCACTTCTTATTTCAAGAATAAGACACAAAGATGCAAAATAAGGAACAGATCTTAAGTATTTCTCTTATTTTCTTAAAGTTGTGAGAATAGCAAGCTTTACATTAGCAAGACTGTTCTAAAGGATACAAAGTCTGGGACTCACATGCCCATCATTATTTAGTAATTGCAATCCACAGTAGCTTGCCAGAAATTCATACCAAAATGACTTTCATCTTTTTTTTGTGGGAGTGGGGGTACAAGGGACAAATTCTATTTATTTTTTATTATTGTATCTATTTGTTAACTGGGTAAATCCACTGGAAAATGTTCCTTTTTGGAGATAACCGGGGGAATATTGTCTCGGTAAGTGGCTTACTCAAAGTCAAAACACAGGCAAATGGAGGTAAAAGAAATCAAACCCTGCATGTCTGACAACAGGAAGAACTCTAATTCACTTAAAAAAAGCTAAAAGAAAAACAGGTGTGGCATAGAAATTCATTTTTAACAGAACTATAAAACTCTAATTATAGTCATTATCAACTAACAGTAATCCCCAGCAATCTGCCAGATTGGCAGGCAACTCTAATTACTTAAAACATTAACAGAACAAGAGGTTTCCTATAAGCATATATTTTCAGAATAATATGAGCTATAAAATGTTGTCTGGCATTACTGGCCTGACTGTAAATTCCTGAACTATTTACTTGAACATAAATAAATAAATGAATTAATTAATGAAAAAAAAAGTTTTATGTGGGATTAACCTGAGGCACATTCAGAAGCTTTTTGCAAAACCAGTTTAAGAGGTGAGGGCATGCTCGGGGACAAGCAGCGATGAAAGCTAAATTGCTAAGTTCCATCTCTACCCACCAAGGGTATTAAGGATTATGAAAGTCATATAGTATAGATTCGGAATCTATCAGCTTTTCATATTAGTACTGGGATTGTACATGCTGATCCAGTGAGTGCGAACATTCCAAACCTTGTAAAGGAGAAGGATTTTTCTTTTTGACTGTGATCAACTCCACAAGAAGAGGTATCCCAAGATAGCAGATACCCCCATGGTGATAGTAGAAGACATCAAGGTCATGCAAGCTAGCATGAAGTCTTTAACAGGCATGCTATGGGTGGTTTTAAAAGGCAATCAACACATCAAAAATGTGTCTAGCAATCATAAGCAGAAGTTATCATTGGAGAGAAGATTGGTCATACACATAATGAGGTGGGGATCTTAATGAATACAGTGATGGCACATGCCCAGTATATCTGAGACATGCAAGGATATACATTTCAGATGAAAAATAAACTTAATGATATGGAGAAGTATTCATGCAAAAATAATTTGCGCTTCAACGGGTTGCCTGAAGGTGTAGAGGGCAAGGACCTGGTCAGTTTTATTACAGTACAGCTTGAGAAGTTGTATGGTGGCAAGTGTAAAGTTGTCATTGAGAAATCCCAGGGTCCACAAGCCAAATATTCCAAGATAATTCATTCTCACTGTCTGAACTACAATGATAGGAAGAGAGTCTTTTAAAAAGTAAAGAAGCTGGAGGGTTTGCGATGATGTGTTGGCACAAGTTAAGTGTTGTCCCAGATTATAGCACCTCACATTATCTGAAGACGAAATCCTTCCTACCAGTAATCCAGAGGTGTAAGGAGCTGCGGTCTACTGGTACAGCTACAGTTTCCTGCATTGTTGTTGGTCCAGTTAAATGGACTACTTAATGCTTGTTTGTTCCAGCAGAACCTACATTGGGTGGTATCAGGAGCACAAGGGGCATGAACAAGGGTATGGGTGAGTTCGCTGGCTATAAGGAAGCAGTGTTAGGAAAAAAATTAAAAAGAGAGAGACCTGTGATTTCTTCACCAAATAAATCAATTTTATGAAAAAGGGAAGAGGTGGAGGGGGTGGTGGGTCTACCTCTCCACATGAGTCTCTTGAGCAGCAGTTCAGTGATACTCAGCCTGTTGATGGTCTAGACAGTCAAAACAGGTTTCCACCATTGGCAGTAGTTGTGGGGGTTGTGAATGGCTTTAGTACCCCAGCTCTGCCCTTAATCTAGTTGCTGTAAGTGGAACAATCCTTTACAAATTCTGACTTGGGCACAGTGAAGGATTAAAGCTTGATTTTGGAAGAGGGGTGAGAACTGCATGTAGAATGACTGTTGTTACTAATGATTTGATTAATGGAGAGCATGCTAAGTGCCTTATGAGGTAGTGTTTTATTTGCAAGGACCTACAAACCTTATGTTGTTTGTCTTCAGGGGGATGCTTGCTTTCACTAGAGCAGCTCTTAATTTGGGAACAATCTGACCTCAAGTTGTTTTGTTTGACTCCAACATAGATCACGGTGTGATAAAAATTGTTGAATATATGGTATTGCAGGTTGGGGAGGATTTGGATGGTGTTCGTTGCTGCAACAGCAGAAGCGTGTGTTTTGATTCAGCTATTTAGTATATGCCTTACAGTTTATAATTGGATAGATTGTGTAGACTATAATAATCTTACAGTGCAAAGAACTTTCTCTTTTTTTTCTGTTGTGTTTTTTCTTTTATCTTTTTCTTTTACATATAATTGCTTTTTTTGTTTGACTATGGTATTGCCGTAAGCAATAGTGCTAAAATGCTGTGTGCTATCATCATCTACTGTTTGCATTTGGTTAGCACCCCTGATTACAAGACAAGTTCATTAGGTAGAGAGTAATGGAGGAAAACTGAGCCACATAATGTCACAAGTAGCTTAAAATTAATATATTGGAATGCCAGAGGCCTAGGTACACCTCAGCAAAAAAGCAGTAATTTACAGACTATACAGGCTCTCACCTAGTCAATTTAACTGGACCAACAACAATGTAGAAAACTTTAGCTGTACCAGTAGACTGCAGCTCCTTACACCTATGGATTAATAGTAGGAAGAATTTCCTCTTTAGATAATGTGGGGTAGTGTAATCTGGGGCAACACTTAACTTGTGCACTTCTATAGGAAACAAAGATAAAAAGAGGGGTGGAAAAGAGAGTATTGCAAGGTTGGAAGGAGATACGGGAATCAATGGCAAGCAGAGGACACAGGCCTCTGGATTAATAAGTGGGAGGATTTTAAACTGAACATTATAGCTCAACTTCAGCAAATACAGCTAGGTGAGAGCAAGGAGGGAAAAAAAAGCAGGATAGCAAATCTTGAAAAGCAGATCAAAAGAGAAGAGAGAGATTATAAAGAAAAGGTCTGTCAGAGTAAAATTCATAAGGAAAATTGTACGCAGTTAAAACTATGGTATAAGTCCCTATAGTTTGATTGGATACATGAGAAATGGGAAAAAGGTTAAATCTTTTGTCTGGGCCAAAATTTCCTCTACAAAACTGCTTGCAAGAAGGTTAGCAGAACAGCAGCAGGAGGCATGTCTCAAAGCCCCGAAGAATGAGAAGGGGGAGATGGTATATGATCTGCTCCAGGTTAACTGCATGATTAGGAGTATCATGGAGTTTGTTTATAACTTGAGGGGAGTATAATATAAGTGAGATCCAGGTGTTATTAGATAAACATATCCTCAAACAGTTATCTTGGGCAGATGTGGTCTTCCTGGAGTAGCAGATTACTCAGGTGGAAGTGACAGCAGTCATTAAATCCTTCAAGATGGAAAAGGCTCTGGGTCTTGATAGATTGACACCAGATTTGTTTAAAGCTCTCAAGTCCTCTATGAAAAATATTCTGACAAATGGGTTTAAAGAGGTGGATGATAAGCAAATGTTACCTGGCACAGCTTCCCTATCCTAATAGTGCTGTTATCAATGCCAGGAAAGACCCCCTCAATAATATAGACATATTAGCCTACATCATTATTGAATCTGGAATATAAAATGTATGCAAAATTCAATGCAACTAGGTAGGAAGGAATGGCTCTTTATTTAATTAAAAAATTACAACAGGGTTTCATAATGGGGTAGATGGGAAGACCCAGATTGTTTAAATAGTGTTGAAACCTTCAGGTATGGGGGAGGAAGGTACTAGGCTAAAAGGGGTGGTCTTACTGAAATGGTGTTATTTATGGAAAGTGTTACAACATTTTAGGTTACAGAGACTTTTATTAGGACAGAAATGATATATAGATCCCCAAAGCTGGGATAATGAAAATAGTTTTAAATCTCAACAATTTTCACTAAGAACGGGAATGAGATAAGGGTGCCAGTTGTCACCTCTGATATTTGCTCTTGTAATAGAACCTCTTGTGAACTTCTTAGCTGTAGAATTATCCCAGTATATATTGTCATCAGGCTTCACACCTTCAATCATTTCTACCTTGTTTTTTGGACAATGAGGTGGTATGGTTGTTTGGCCCACAAGATCCAGTGACTAAGTTGATGAATATTCTACATGAGTTCACTCCTACTTTCTGGTTTGCAGATATACCAGGGTAAGACAATCATTTTCCCATCAGATAAAACATGTCTTAGGTGTGCAGATGAAGAGAATACAATAACTGAGCTAAAAGGCCATTCAACTACATATATGGGATAGAAATGGTCTTTCCTCTAAGTGAGATGATGCCAAAAAATATTAAGCTTTTGGTGAGGTGGATGAAGGACAAAATCCTGATATGACAGATGTTGTACTTACTGTTTCTCCACTGGATACGTGAGGTGAAATTGTTTCTCCTCCCAAAGATATTGTTTTATTTTAGGCACATTTCCAAGCTAGCTAGATCAAAGTATATCAAAGGTTTACAGAGTTTTATAATGGATTTTATATGGGACAAACATAGGCTGGGGGGAGGTAGAATGATGAATATGAGGCACATTAGGTCAGGTGGATTGGGAGTTCTGAATTTGGAGCAGTGTGCAAGGGCCTCAGAAGAGTGCCAAGTGATGAGAGCTAGAACAAAACAAGGCCAACATGGTTCTGGATAGACTTAGTAAGTATTAGAAGAAGGGGTTCAAATGGGGTCTCTAGAGATGCTCACAGGGTATGTGATCCAGGGGGACTTGATGCCTAGTGGTTGCATGAGGAGGTAGAGAAAATATAAGCAATCAATATCTGGATAGAATCTGGGCAAATCCTCAAATTTATGTTGGTGGGGAACCTATCTTATGGAGTAATTGGATTAAGCAGTATGTGATGTTCATGGAGGAGGTACAGGGTCAAATACTCTCAACTCTAAATAAAAGTGAGACTTTGTATTGATGGCAATATTTACAGTTTTGTTCACTGTTCAATCAGGTGATAAAAGCCTGCATGGTAGAAGAGGTGCAGGGGTTGTGCAATAGTGATCCCCAAAGGTTAGGGATAGAGACAACAGGGAAAAAGCTAGCATTTGCCAAATATACCTCAGCTACCTGGATGTGAACACAGTAGTAAGAAGGAAGATTGCTACTAAATGGGAGATGAGGCTAAGGAGTTTTGTTAGCATAAACGAGTGGCTGGAGGGTTGGAAGAATGTTAACAACCCTGGGGACTCTGTGCCATCAAGTTTCATTTTTTTAATTACTAAACTTTTGGCAACATTCTCTAGATAGATTGTGGAAAAGTGGGTAGACAGTTACTTCAGGATCTTGGAGATGTAAAGAATTGCAGGCAAATTACTTTCATATGGTCTGGGCTTGCCCAGTCATAACACCCTTTTGGCATTCTGCTTATCACTCCATTGCATTTGCATGCAGAGCCAATATCCCAAGTGGATCAGATGGGGCTTTCCTCATTACTGTGGTTGTGCCAAGAACCCAATCTGGCATGGGATAGTAGGGTTACTTTGTAGGGAAGTGTCAGCCTCTGAGATAGTGGTGATTTTTTAATTTTGGAAATACCACACAGCAGATTGTAAATGGGAAATGTGGTTTATGTTCATATGTCTCTTATCGCCTACTTAGAGGCGATCTCTGCTTGACTTACAAAGCCAAGTGTGACCCAGCTCTGGCAGAAATGCTACATCTAAAGAAATCCCAATCTTTCCGCACCACATGCTCCAGAGACCTCAATCTCATTACCACAATCAACAGAACAAGCTGGAGGGACAGGTTCATAACCCAGAGACTGCTCATACTATGGAATAGACTTCCTACACATGTCAAGTGGAGCACCTCACTGGCCCTCTTCAAGAGAAATCTTGATGAGTGGATGGGAAATAGAAAATTCACCCTGGGGATCACTCCAGTGGCTCTACTTGACAGAGGCACTGGGAACCAAGGCCGGGTGGCATGATGCCAGGTTAATCCTATGGGCTAGGCTTGTAAAGGCTCCAGGGCCATTAGCCTAGTACATACCTGTGAACCTATAAACTGCCTTGTCAAAAATAGTGTTGAGTGACTGTGAGGATACAACTTTTTAGTTTGCTTTTATATATTGCTGGTTTTGATGGCTATTTTACCTGTTAATGTCTGTCTCAATATAGTTTTGCAGTGTTCTTTAAAGTTCTTGGGTGTGTCTTGCATTTATCAATTTTAATAAAGTATTATGACTTGTTAAAAAAATAAAGTTTGCCTCCATAACAAAAAAAAAAACAGTTTAAGAGGAGAAGTAGGCAAGTATAATTTACTTAAAAAGTTAACAGAGAAACATGTTTTGCACTGATACGCATTTTCAAAACAAGAAATACAAGAAAATTAATGAATGACATTGCCTGACTATGTCAAAGCTCTGTGGGGGGGGGGGTGATCACACACACACACACACACACACACACACACACACACACACACACACACGCACACACACACACACACACACACGCACACACACATACACAAGTATACTTGTACACACTCACAAGTATGCACAAGTACTCTGCATAGAAGTTACTTACCAGATCCACATGCACTTCATATGACAATGTCTACAGCACTGTAAACTACTGGTAATTCCAAAACACCAAACTTGTGCAAGAATGGTGGCTTGTCTGTTTTGACCATGACAAGCTTTAGGATGTTTCTCTCACTGGATCTACATTTCAGCCAATGAAAGAGAAGAAACTGGCTGTCACAGGTCAAAATAGAACGACGCAGCTGTGTGTTTTTTTTTTTGCTAATGTTTACAGCCCCCTCCCTCCTACCAACACCAGGGTATAGGCAGCTGCCTAATTCACCCCATGCTAGATCTGACCCTGGCTAACATTTACTAGTGGTTCTAGGCTTTTTTTTGTATTCATAGCAAACATAACTTTCATCCTCTCATGATTACAATTATAGCACTGCCCTTTAGAAATCACAGCAGATGATCAGAAAGAGAACACTGTTTTGTTTTCTTTTTAAAACGGAAGTTCTGGAACTACATTTCATGTAGTTATGGATAATGAGTTTTTCTATGGGCATAAATGGTTTATTTAATATTATACAATGACTGGCCATTAATATTCTAAAACAAGCATGTTGATTGGTCAGCTCAACCAGTGTGCCCATTGCAAATCCAAGAATATACCAACGGAAAAAGGTCTGGTCGCCTGGACTTTTTTCCATTAGTATATTTGATAATTTATTTACTTTTACTTACTTTTCTTTCTTTTTTAATCAAATTAGAAAACGGAAGACCTCAAATGAATGAGGGAAATGGCACAGAGAAAAATAAGAGGATAATCAGGTACATTCTGCAAAACTAAAGAAATGTACCTGATTATCCCTTTATTTTGTCTGTCCTGGCTCTCCTGAACATTAAAAGTCTCCCGGTTTCTTTTCTTTTGAGATAAAAAAAGCAACGGAGATCTTTCTTTCTCCATTGCTTCCTTTGCACAGCACTGATGTACTGCATAGGCATGGGAACACAAGCCCCATACACATGCACAGTACATCAGAAAAAGCCCCAGGATACCAGAAAAATGCAGAAGGGTAACACAGAGGCATTATACAAATTTAAGAAAAGTAAGTATTTTTTTTTTCTTAAATAATGTCATTGTATAATAGCAATAACCCACAGCTAGGTGTGGGTAATGCTGGATGTATGGTTGGAGTGGTTTGGTCACGAGGGTGAACAGGTTATTTACATTCAAAAATGTGCATGGTGATTGGTCAGCCCAATCTGCATGCCCATTGTAAATCAAGCATATACCAATAGAAAAAGGTCCAGTCACCCAGACTTTCTTCTATTAATATATGCTAAGATTAGACATAGATGCATTACTCAAGAAGTGTGAATGGTGGAAAAGAACCAGGGGCGGCTTGTGCTATCAGACTGCCAGTCTGCAGCCCTCCCACCTAGAAAAAAAACAAAGAAAAAAATCTGTGAAACAAAAAATTCATTCAGACTGCCTTTATCTGCAGTCCGGATGGAGAGACAGAGGTACCCAGCAACCTCTGCGGTAGGATACCCAGGCGTCGACCGCACAGAAGAACAGAGGAGCTCCGGACTGCTTCCCTTGCAGACAGGGCCAATGAGGAGTGAGCTGAGAGCTCTCTCTCAGCTCTTGCGGGGATTTCATTGCGCGGGCTTTGTGCAGATTGATTTTGTTGGTCGCTGCTGGCTGGATTATGTGGCTTCGCTGGCTGTTGTGCAGATGGTTTCTATGGCTTCGCTGGGATTCTGTTGGTCGGTTGCTGGCTTTGGATATGTTCACAGGTAGGTAGGGTGGGTGCAGATGGATTCTGGTGTGGACATGTTCTGTTGGTCGGTTGCTGGCATGTGTGTGTATGTGTAAATTAGTTGGTTTAGCTAGTTAAATAAATAAATACAATAAACACATCTCAGTAACTCATGCATACTAAGGTTTTTTAGAAATACCAACACAGATGCATGTTTAAGTTAAAAAAGATCTGGCTTTTTTTCTTTTTTCACTTGTAAGTACACTGGTCCTCAGACCTTTCTTCATTCAGAGTAAATTGCATAGCATTGGCCTTATAACTACTATTCCCAGAATAGCACTTCCTTTTTTCTACACTGTAGCTAACGTGCATCTATATTACTCTTGTAATTATCCTGACAGCCTAATTACCTACATAGTTTTTGTCTCTCACCCTTTGAGTCTTGATGTAAGAGATGCATTCTTCATTATTCTGAAATGTAATGCTCTAAAATTGCTCTTTCTGTATTATTGCTGTGATTACTGCTGTACTGTACTAAGAAATGTAAAATATGCTAAAACGCAGAAATCTAAATAAATGCTATAATTGCACTGTGTGTAGTCTGCCAAGAAGTTTGATATAAACAAATCTACTAATCACGTGACTTTTTACCGGTAAAAAAATTATGCATTGTCTGCGGCAATCCCAGACAGTGGCTGGAATTACATCGTACAAAACCAACCCTCATGTAAGTTACTTTTGTGGCTTAATGTGTTCAAATAAACACAAAGGAGTTGAGGTTTAACCTCTAATTTTTTAGAGGTGCTGGTGCAAACACATAAACAAGTTTTTCACATACCAAACTTTAAATCACAACAACATTGCTTTTTAAAAGTATTATTTGTATTTGTTTTATGTTTATTACCAGTTTCCTTTAAAGACTGATCAAATTCTCTACAGAAAATGAAAGTAAGGACTTGTAAGTAAGAGGTGGAAATCATGAATTCTTCAGTATCAGCTTTATTTTATTTGTGATCACAGGTGAAGAGGAGCTTTTCACAACAGCAGTAAGGAAGAGATCCAGTCCTGGATGGCACAGCAGTAGGACAATAGTTCACTGCAGGATACACACACACACATATACTCACATTCACTACATTTTCGCACACAGGCAATTTTTAGTGCAAATTCACCAATTGGCATTCCTTTGGGATGTGGCAGGAAACCAGAGATCCCAATGGAAATTGAGATGGCCATAGGAGACACATACAAACTCCCCAAAATGCACCCCAGCTGGAGACCAAACAGGAGGAGGAAGTATTGTAAGGCAGCACTGTTAACTCCTGTATCCCACTGCCACAAAGCTAAAAATCAGTTACTTATTACTCAGATTGTTAAATAAGAGCTCATCTCCAGGAAGCAATTCACTTACATTTTTATTTGTTTTGTTTCTTTTTTCAGAGCTACAACCCTGAGTTACAGAATCAGTGTTGACACAAAAAGTAAAACTGCTTCTTTATTTTGAAGATAAAAGTAACAACCCGATTATTGTGCTAGCAAGTTTTACCATTTAAAATTAATTCAGACAAACATTTTTATTTTCAACCAGTCTTTAGTATTTTAAGATAAGCTGTATACAATAGGCATTATTAGGCACAGGCAGCTGTGCATTCAATATTGAGTGAGAAAACCTTTCCTCAAGGCTTTTGTAGTCTGGCTTCTTAACTGCTGTTTTCCTTAAATGCATATTAATGGCAGTGTATTATTTCTGTGGCTTCGCTGGTATTCTGTTGGTAGGTCGCTGGCTTCAGATAAGGTAGGTAGGGTGGGTGCAGATGGATTCTGGTGGGGACATGTTCTGTTGGTCGGTCACTGGTGTGTGTGTGTGTGTCTGTGTAAAATGCCCCAGTTGCTATATACTGGTGGCTAGAGAGAACAAATGGTGGTGGGTAGAGATACTCAGGCTTGAACCTTGTACCTTGGATGCAGATGGCAAGGACCTGAATTCCCTATCCACCACCATTTCTAAAAAAAATTGCAGATTTTTGCCTCATTTGTTCTGTTCCTCATAAAATCTGTGGTTTCTGTATCTACATTTTTCCTTGGCTTTCAAAGTCTGCAGTGTAGTGGTGCACGGGTAGCATTACTGCCTGACAGCTACAGGTTCTCTGGTTTGATTCTTGGCTGGGGTGCCTTCTGTGTGGAGTCTGCATGTCCTCCCATCTTACAAAGATGTGTTTGGAGTTTCTCCCTGCTCTGCTGAAATTTGTCTTGTTCCAAGTCAGACTAATTTCCTGGTTGAATGTTTAAAAATAACAGGCATTTGAATTTCAGACTTCATATTCTTCAGAAAGTACATGGTAACACAAAACTGTTTATTCTAGCAGATGTCTAAGTTTATAACATGGATATTTGAAATTTGCCCCTAATTTTGGGACTGTATACCCCCATTATTGGCTTTGTCCAGGTATTTTGTGCTAAGGTTGAGAGCCATCTATGGTGAGAACTGAATTCATTGAATGTTTGGGGGCTGTATCCCCCTCCCATTACTGGCTTTGTCCACATCTTTTTTCCTAAGAGGTTGAGAGCTATGGTGAGAACCGAATTCACTGAATGTTTGGGGGCTGTATTCCCCCATTATTGGCTTTGTTCAGGTGTTTTGTGCCAAGAGGTTGACAGCTATGGTGAGAACTGAATTCACTAAATGGTAGCCATTTAAGTTTGTCTTCCTATCTTTCACAAAACAGCTGGTTTGGCATAGTGGTATGTTTCTCAGACTGTTTTGCACAGGGTCCCCTGGGTTAAAGACGTGGCAGTGAAATGTATGGTGGTAACACAGCATTTTATTCTAGCAACTTTCCAACATTGCACAAGCAATGTTTAAAATATGTCCCTGTTTTTTGTCCCCTCCCCCACCAATAAATTTTGGCTTTTTCAAGATTTCTTGTGCTGCAAGGTTCAGTGATAAAACTGTGTGTTGAGTAGATTTTACAAGGAGCTGAGAGCTACAGAGGAACAAAACTTTTAGTGCTGCTTATTCTAAGTCTGCTTGCATTGTTAATAGCACAACAGGTAGTGTACTTGCTTTTGATGCAGAAGGTTGTGGATTCTACTCCCACAGTAGATAGATGCATTGCTGATACTGTGCTGTGTTGTAAAGTTGGTGGATGCTGCAGTCCTTTTTGGCAAAGATACCTAGAGTAGTAACTATCAGTTTGCCATACAGTCCCTATTGCGATATTACTAGCTTATCATTTTTTTAATGCATGCAGCATAGACAATTTATTCCTCAAGGGCAACAGGCACTTTATTTGTAGATGAATAAACAATGACATATAAAGTTGCTTGCTAGCAGCAACCTCTTCATCGTTACAGATTTCTTTAATGTGGAATTATTTAGATGACTTACTACTTCAGAGATTGTGCATATTTACTGATACTGGTGGACTGTAGAAGGTTGAGTAGACTTTTATGATAGAAATGTTCTGAATTGGGTAGTTTTGTCATTGGTGCATGCATTTTGTTTCATTGTTTACTGGAAAAATGTTCAAAACAATACATTTAAAATGTTGTCTTAACAACTGTACTGTATTGTACAGGGAATATAATTTAGTACAATCAGGAAGGTGTATCAAAGATCAAATGTATGTTTCATGTGCAAGAGGCCTATGATTTGAAAACAGCCCTAAGTTAATCTTTATCTGCCACTGGCAAAATGTATTTTCTTTGAATGTGGGTTTCAATGCTGTTTCAGTGAATGTGGGTTTCAATGCTGTTTCACTGAAGGTGAGTTTCAAGGGCAAAGAAGTTTTAATGCTAAGCCTGTTTTCATTGTGAGACTGCATTGCTTTGTTTAGCAGACGTCTTAGTGTTTGTGCTGTAAAATGCAAAATAAAACTTTCAAATGAAATCCAAATCATCATAGAAGTAAAGCAGTATGCACATTAGTGTTTATGGTAAATGGAGTGAAACAGCCAAATAATGGATCATTGGAATGGCTGCAGGGGGGAGGACTCCATTCGACCAAGATTTTGTGAGGGGGAAGGGCGGCAAACTCAAAGACAGCTCCAGATGTGAACTATACCTCCCAACTATCTAGATTTTCACAGAATGAATAGATTTTTGCTTCTTATTTTTGGTTTGTTCCTCATAAAATGTGTGGTTTTCTGGAAAATCATTTAGGAATTAAGTCACTAAATAATGACACACTGAGTTCCAGACTTCGTAACCTTCAGAAAAATGCATGCTAAAGTAAGACCTGATGTTATGTGATCCTATCTCGCCTACATTCAATACTGATGGGCTCGGAGCCGATCCCTCGGCTCCGACTCGGCACGCTATACTATAGAGCGAGGCCTCTTATTGGCTGAGCTATTTCTTATCCCAGGATGCACCACCACTAATCCCCCAGATCTCGTTTGCCACTTACAAGCTAGGACGTGGTCTCAAACTTGGCTGGGCTAAGTACTGTTTATTCAGACTTTTCCTGTCAGAAAATTTGTTAATTTGAACCCAAAAGCTGTTTTAACAGCTATCGTTGTTGTACGAGTGTGTTTGAAAAATTTTTGTTGAGAGAATTGTGTTTTTTCGTTAAGGGAAGGTTTCCCGTTTAAGTTAGAGGGGCCTTCCCCTATTACTATCTAGCGTTTTGTGTTTTACTGGTCAAGTACCTGCTTAAGTTAGAGGGTCTTGACCCTCATTTTATGTGTTTGTACTACTAGTTCTTGAACTGGTTTTTGTGTAAAAAAAAAACTTAAAACTTTCTTAGTTTCTCTTTCACTGTAATTAATCTTGTTTCTCAAGGTAGTCAACATGTCTAAGGAACATAGACCCTCTGGGTTTAAAAGTCTTGAGGTGTGGTTATAAAATGTCCATAATGGACGACCACTCCTCGT
The DNA here is from genome assembly GCF_019279795.1 of Protopterus annectens. Classification (NCBI taxonomy): domain Eukaryota; kingdom Metazoa; phylum Chordata; order Ceratodontiformes; family Protopteridae; genus Protopterus; species Protopterus annectens. The sequence continues at coordinate 1,903,146,579 of NC_056731.1, read as the reverse complement.
GCGTTTATTGTTTAGGCGCCAAGCACCTACAAGAGTCATGTAGCGTGTGTCACGCCTTTTCATCAAGAGTCCTCCAGGAGAGGAAGAACAAATTAATTCTAAAAGGCTTGATTAAGCCATCCTTCGAGGAGGCTTTATCTTCCTCTTCCTCTCCTTCAAAAAAGAAAAAAGCGTCGGCTCCGACCAGTCTATCGGAACCGACTGCCAAAAAACCTAGGCAGGCTTCTCCATCGGCTCCACGGACTTCGGAGCCGAGGGTGGAACGGTCTGCCTCGATGCCTCCAGTCTCGACCCCTCTGGTCTTTGACCCGAGGACTGGGGCATCGAGAGGCGGGTCACCTTCATCGGCTCCACTGATATTGGAGCCGATAAGGGTTGCCGGCTCAGACTCTTCCCCTTCGGCGCCGAAGTCCTCATCGGCACCGAGGGAAATTGTTTTGAGATCTCCCTTGGAACCGATAGTAATAGAATCCATTCAGAGTCGGTCCCCTAGTCCTATGGAGCCGATGGAGAAATCGGTTCGGACCCGATCAGTGTCATCTAGATCCTCCAAGATGTCTGATTCGGACATCGACAGGGTGCTCCTAAGACTTTTCCAGTCTCCGGTGTTTCAAAAGTTGGTTTCGGCTCCAGCCCATTCGGCTTCGGAGCCGATGGTCCACCCTGCTACTATGGTTCCTCCTCCAACAGCCTCGGCACCGTTGGAGCTGGTGCTGGTGGAACCGATGGAGGTTTTAGGGTCGGGCCCGACCCTTACTCCAACTCCGTCTCTTGAGTCGGAGTTCGGTACGCGGACTTCTTCTGTCGGCCCCGGGGGGGACACTTTGGGACTGATGTTTTCGATCCCAAGCCTTCCTCTCGGTGCGTCGGCTGCGGGAGTGCAATCTACCGTTGTGGCCACGGAGGTGGGACCCTCCCAGGATTCTGGTGGTCCTGCCTTCAGGGCTATGAGGAGTGCGTTAGCCAAATCATCTTTGGCTACCTCCACGGTCTCCCCAGCTCCTTCCCTGCATACCGAGACTGGGTCTTTGGCAGTCTCCCTGTCATTAGACAGCGGAGCCCCGGGGCCTGAGGTTACCCCCACTGGGGTTCCCCCCCTCCTGGAGGTCCTTCTGAAGCTTCTTCGGAGGAACCCCCCAGGAAAAGATCGTGCAAGAGGAAGCACGTTGACTCCTCTGATGAGTCTCTTACATCAGACACTGATCTCGATAATGCAGAGGGGTCCCCTAAGTCGTCCTCAGATGATGTCTCTTTTGCAGACATCCTGGAAGCCCTTAAACAACGAGGCGGCTGGCAATCCAAACCCCCTTCTGCTGATGAGTCGGTGTTCCTTAAGGCCTTCGGGGCTCAGCCCTCCACCTCCTGGGTGTCTCCGGCCTTCGACGAGCTCTTGGACTTGATCTGTCGAAGGGCGTGGGAACACCCAGACTCTGTGGAACCGGTGCCTGCTCGTCCTAATAAGTTCCTCTCAGCACCCCCGGAAAAAGAGTTCCTGACTAAAGGTGTGGCTGTAGATGCTTTGGTGGTGGCATCTGCTACCCAGCAAGATGTAGCAGAGGCTTTGACGTCCATCCATCCTCCTAATAAGGAGTCTAGGAGCATGGATCGGTACGGTAAGTGCACCCTAAGTTCAGCGGCCTTTACATTAAGGTCCTTGAACTATCTCACGCAATTTACCAGATTTCAGAGGGATCTGATTAAAGAACTTTCCGATACCCTCTTGGGTAACCTGCCTGAGGAGCTGGCCCAGACGGTTGGCTCTCAGCTGGCTACACTGTCGTCCATTTCAAACTCGTCCATGAGGCTCATTTCTTATGCGGCCGAAGGGGCGAGTAGAGCGGCGGGTACAGGCATTGCTCTACGGAGACAAGCCTGGCTCCGCCTGTGTCATTTTGTGGAGGCCTTTAAGTCTTCCTTTGCCGACGCCCCCTTTGATGGGTCCTCCTTGTTTAGACCCAAGGTAAAAGACACACTGACCCGCTGCGAGCAAGAAGGTAAGACTTTGACTGCCGTAGGGGCACGATTTTCCACTCCCTTTTGGCCTTACCCCAAGGCTAAAAGAGGAGGGAAAATGTGGTTCCGTAGATCTCAGAGGTCTTACCCCTCACAGCAGGACGATCCCCCTTCCAGAGGCAGGGGAGGGGGAAATTCTTCTGGAAGACACCGTCCCAGAGGCGGCAGAGGCCCTCGCAACACTGGAGACCGCGAGTCCTTTCGTGGCTCTTCAGCCTTTCACAGTCCCTGAGGGATTGCCCGACTGTGCAGCTCTGGAGCCAGTCGGGGGTCGTTTTTCAAAGCACCTAAAAGCCTGGGAAGATATCACTCAGGACCGATGGGTGCTTCGAATTATCGCCGGAGGTTACACCATCCCTTTCTCTCACTCTCCACCTCAGTCCAAAAAAATCCCGGACCCGCCACCCAGTCAACGGGAAACTGCAGCCTCAGAAGTTTCAAAGCTGCTGCAAAAATGAGTCATCCAACCGGTCCCCGCAGACCAGATCGGATTAGGGACTTACTCAAGATTCTTTTTGGTGCCAAAAAAGACCGGGGACTTGAGACCCATTTTGGATCTCAGCATTTTAAACTGTTCAGTCAAAAAGTCCAAGTTCCGAATGGTCACCCTACAAACCATTCTCCCATTGCTGGAGAAAGGTGTTTGGATGTGCTCCATAGATCTCAAGGACACTTATTACCATATCATGGTACATCAAGCATCCAGGAGACATCTGCGCTTCAGCCTAGGAGGCAGTCATTTTCAGTTCCGCGTGCTGCCCTTTGGTCTCACCACAGCCCCCAGGGTGTTCACCAAATGTTTGGCGGTCGTGACTGCTCACCTGAGAAGTCTAGAATTCCAGGTGTTTCCGTATCTAGACGACTGGCTCCTATCTGCCACCTCCAAGCATCTACTATTGCGGAGCCTACAAGCCACTATATCACTGGGCAATTCCCTTGGAATCACCTTCAATTGGCCAAAGTCTGTGTTGCTGCCATCTCAACGCATAAGATTCATAGGGGTAGAGATAGACTCAAACCAAATGCGGGTCTATCTACCTACAGACAGGATACAAACCATACAGGCTCAAGTTCGAGCCTTACTTCCCAGATCCAAAGCCCCAGCCAGAATGGTCCTGCAGCTATTGGGATCCATGTCCGCCATGGTTCTTCTAGTTCCCCTAGCAAGATTGCACATGAGAATTCTCCAGTGGCTTCTTTCAGCTCAGTGGTCCTTTCAGGAACTCCCTCTCAGTCACCTCATATGGATCACGGAAACCTGCAAACAGGACCTTCACTGGTGGCTAGTGCCCTCCAATTTGGATCAGGGACGACCCTTTGTTCCACCTCCTCCTGCGGCCACTTTGACCACGGACGCCTCCCACATGGGGTGGGGGGGGCATTCCCTGGGCAGGTCAGTCCAAGGCAAATGGCACCCAGAAGAGACCCTACTTCATATCAACATCCTGGAAATGAGGGCGGTGCTTCTGTCCCTTCAAGCCCTTCACGATTACCTCCCTCAGGGCGTAATTGCCGTTCACTCAGACAACATGTCAGTTGTCTGGTACCTGAACAAACAGGGAGAGACCAGATCCTATCCTCTTTGCAGAGATGCCATGAGAGTTTGGGAATGGGCAGTGTCGACCAAACGCTTTCTAGTGGCTACTCATATCCCGGGCAAGTCCAATGTGATAGCCGACAGACTGAGCAGAACCATCCTCTCTCCTCACGAATGGTCTCTGAACATTACAGTTGCAAATCAGATTTTCAGCAAATGGGGAGTTCCGTGTTGCAACCTCTTCGCAACTCCACTGAATACGAAGTGCAAAAAGTTCTTCTCCCTCACCCCGGCTCCGGGGAAGAGCCCCATGGACGCACTAGCCCGTCCTTGGCCCACCGGCTTGCTTTATGCCTTCCCCCCAGTTCCTCTCCTTTCCAGGGTGATCCAAAAGGCATCTCTCTTGGGGAGCAAAATGATCTTAGTTGCTCCTTACTGGCCTCGTCACGTATGGTTCCCCTATCTTCGGAAATATGCTCTGGAAGGTCCATGGTTCCTGGATCAGATCCCAGACCTTTTGGTTCATCAGTCGGGACTACTCCACCATTCCCTACACACCTTAAAATTGACGGCTTGGCTCCTCCTCTTCCGACTATAGTCAGGAGTCATACATTGGATCCAGAAGTTGTACACATCTTATCTTCAGCCCACAAGTCTGCTACAAAGAAATTGTATTCTAGCAAATGGAAAAGATTTGCTATTTGGGCTCAACTCCGGGGCCTGGATCCCATCACTATTCCCGTATCAGAAGTACTGAAATTTCTAACTTCTCTTTTCAATCAAGGCTCTTCAGTCTCTCCCATCAAGGTTCAATTGGCAGCTATTTCCAATTTTCATGAATCTATAAACCCATCTTTAATGAGCAACAGATTGTGTAAGACCTTCTTGAAAGGTGCTGCGCTTTTAAGACCTCCGATTTCTCATCCTGCTCCTCCATGGGATCTCGATGTGGTGTTATGCGCCTTAACTTCCTTCCCCTTTGAACCGGCAGCGACATGTGATTTAAAATTTCTATCATGGAAGACTGCCTTTCTGGTGGCGATTACTTCTGCCAGAAGGGTTTCAGAGCTTCAAGCTTTGTCTGTAAAACCTCCGTACTTGGTTTTTCACAAAGACAGAGTATCTCTCAGGCCAAATCCTTCCTTTGTCCCTAAAGTTTGTTCTAGTTTCTGCCTACAACAATCATTAGAACTTCCAGTCTTCTTTCCGAAGTATTCTAACAAAGCAGAATTCATATTCCACACATTAGATGTCCACAGGCAGTTGCGTTTTTATTTAGATAGGACCAAACAAACAAGGAAAACAGATCAGTTGTTTGTATCCTTTGCAGACAATAAATTGGGCAAAGCCGTCACAAAGGTCACTGTTGCCAAATGGATCAGGGACTGTATTACTCAAGCTTATTCTTATTCTAACAAAGAGCTTACCACCTCTGTCAAAGCTCATTCTACAAGGGCTATGGCTACTTCGATAGCATTCCATTCTAAGCTTGCCATTAGTGACATTTGTGCTGCGGCTACATGGTCTTCCCCGCACACTTTCATTTCCCACTACAAATTGGATGTGGCATCTAGAGGACGAGCTTCATTTGGTTCCACAGTGCTCAGGAGTGTTTTCCAATGAGCCACCTAGGATTTAGGTGCTAGGGACGCTGTCCCATCAGTATTGAATGTAGGCGAGATAGGATCACATAACATCTTTTAGTTATGTACTTACCATAACTTTAGATGTTTGGGATCCATCTCCTACATTCTAATAACCCACCCTCCTTCCCCCTTCCTTGGAGATCAGAGGATATCAGAAGGTCTGAATCCTGTTGTTTCATCTTGAAACATCTAACAATGTTATATAAACAAGTTGTGCATGTGTGCATGAATGTGGACAAACAAGATCTGGGGGATTAGTGGTGGTGCATCCTGGGATAAGAAATAGCTCAGCCAATAAGAGGCCTCGCTCTATAGCATAGCGTGCTGAGTCGGAGCCGAGGGATCGGCTCCGAGCCCATCAGTATTGAATGTAGGCAAGATGGATCCCAAACATCTAAAGTTATGGTAAGTACATAACTAAAAGTTATTCTATCAACTGTCTCAGTTTATACAAGAGCAATTTTTATTACTGTTTATATGTTCCCCCAATACATTTGGCCTTGTCCAGATTTATTGCATGAACAGGTTGAGAGGTACATGCAAATTGCTTTGTAGAATTAGGCATAGCCAAACCTTTCAACTGTCCCCGAATTTGGCTCAAAATGTTGCTCTTCCCCTAATAATCCCTCCGCAAAATAGCAATTTTGGAAGAAAACATGGAGGGTTTACAATTAAGAAATAACCGTAATAATCAGATTACTTTTATTTCAGAAATGCATATAGATTCTTTTATTTTGTCAGCTGCTCAAGTTAGCAGTACTAATATTAAAAAAGTGTCCCTTCTTTGACAGGTTCCCAGCTGTATTGTGTGGCTATTTTATATTTTTGCATCACATTTTTGGTCCATTTTTCATAAAATTGTGTGTGTTTTTTTTTTTGGCAAATTAGTGGTAAATCATTAAAGACTGAAGTTAGAAAATAATGACAGACATTTGAGTTTCAGATTTCATATCCTTCAGAAAATTCATACTAATGCAATACCTACTATTTTATTATCTTTCTAAGTTTTTATAAGAGCAATTGTCCTTATTTTTGGGCTTTTGTCCCACGTCTATGTATGGCTTTGTCCAGATTTCTTGCTCTGAGGTTGAGAGGTATGACAAATGTGTCAGGGCCATCACAGTCAGCCAGAGACATGTCAAATTGTGACATACTTGTTGCACCCACTCCCCCATGTAGTGACTCTGGATGTGTCCAAGCAAGGCAAGGAGCATTTATGCAGTGTAAATGTGCTGGGTATCTCCCACCCAAGGTAGACACAAGTACTGCAGTGGCTTTTCATCTGTTCTTGATTTTTCAGAATGGTCTGGTTTCTGTCATATTTTTGTACTGTTGATTTATGCTTATAGTGCCTGTTGCTCTGTGTTTTAAGTAGCAATGGTTAATGACCATCAGGTAAGCTTGTCTGAGATCATAACATGCAAGTAAGCTTTAATAAGCATACTGTTAAAGAATTGCCAACATTGAAAGCATTTCTGTTGTTGCCATGCAGAGAATACTTAACTAGATAATGTATAAAGTTGGGTATTAAAATGCATACAACAGTATTTGTAATAAAGGATAGGATTACATTATTTTAATAAGCTCATTACACTTGTTGGAGACTTCCAGTGATCTTTGAGGGCTTTACCCATAAACTTAGCAGAATGCCATTCATGTGTGGTCCATAACCTGTACAGTAATCCTTTAAGCAATGTATCTTGAGCTTGTTTCTTGTTTGCTTTTCATTTTTTACTTTGATCATGTTTTCCCCATGAAACAAGTAGATGTCAGGCAGCAGGTCTTTTTTTGGATAAGAAAAATTTTTACAAGTGAGAGCATCAGATATTGCTACTTTCAGCATGTTACTTGGTACTTTAATAAAGCTGAATATAAAGTATAATTAGAACTGCAGTGAAAGGAGAAGCAGTTTGAGTTGAGTGCTGCTTGCTTTTCTTATACTTGATTTTGACTGGCATTCCAGTAATGTATTTAAAAAGTAATTTATTTTTTCATGCCTCAACCTTTTTATTTCCATCTAGATATTAAGTAAGCTGTCATGCAGCCAATGTATTGAAATATTTTTATTCTTTTATACTTCATTTGTCTTGATTGGACTCTTATAATGAGGGTTTGGCACCCAGGGCAGCATATTTAATTAAAGTTAGTTTGTGTGGTTTTGAGCATAGCTCCTCCCCTTTCTAGTTGGCCGCACCCCTTCCCATTGACCACACTCATTCAGCTATCTCCTGCAGTCCCCCTTTGATTTGAAGTCACCAGCTGCCACTGAAAAGAACTGTATCTTTTTTCTCCCAAGGAATGACAAACACTTCAGTTTTGTTAAGAAGTATGGAGTTTCAGAAAAAAAAAAAACATACAGATAGACTGCACCCATCAGTTCCATCCAGGAAGCTTAAAAATATTTTTGGTTTACAGGAGAACAGATAATACATTTTCGTCAGTGCAGACACATTAAAACAACTCCTTCACACATTCAGCAGATTGTTAAGTCAGAATGATTCATGAAACTGAATATTAGCACCACCCACAGTGTATTCAATTGGTCTGAGTCTGGGATCTTTCATTTTACCACTTTCAAAGCACTGATGTACTGCATAAGCATGGAAACGTAAGTCCCATAAGTATGGACAGTACCTGAAGATAGCCCCAGGATACAGAAACAACATGGAAGAACACCATGACTATATTATACAAAGACATTATTTAAGAAAAGTTAAGTGTAATTTATTTTTTTCTTAAATAATGTCATTGTATAATGACAAGCACCCATGGCTGGGTGTGGGTAATGCTGGATTTACCCACGGTTGTCTTTGTTTGGTCACTTGGGCTTCATACTCATAATCAAACCATGCCAACTGTGGGTAAATCTAGCATTACCCACACCCGTCCATGGGTTATTGTTATAATATATGCACCCTTAAACATATCCAACTTTAGGACAAAATCAGCAAATTTAGGAGGTCAAGGCTAAATCTGAGGTGAAAAATCGTAGTGTTGTGCCTAAATCATAGCAATTTGAGACATATGATACCAAACAAAAGTAAAGTCAAACAAAAAATAAAAATAGGCAAAGTAATAGTACTCTTTCATTTTTATTGTGTTGCAATTTAAGTATGGGCATGTGGAGAGACTGTTCTATCCCCATCAGAAAAATATCATCCTTTAGATGTAAGCTGCATAATTACGTAATAAGGTCTGTCTAGAATGCCGAACATTTCCATTCTTTTGTTTAGCCTGTGTCTCAGAAACTACACCCATCTTCATCTCATGAGGAATTGAGAAGTAGACGACACCCATCTTCATCTCATGAGGAATTGAGAAGTAGTGCTACCACTTTTATAAAAATGCTGTGGTGACCCACATAAGGTCCCATTGCCTTGACAGGTTGCTGGTCTTTAAGTGACACATTTCGTATTTCAGCAGTACCAAGCTTCTCTTTTTTATTGGGGGGGGGGGGGGGGGCAGTCTGGCAATAAATCTGCTGCTGCTGCTGTCAGCTTCACCCCACACTAATGGGGAAAGTGAAAGGTTTACCATCACCTGGCAGTGTTATTTTTACTGATGCTCCCCTTCTTTTGGACACTAGCACAGACAGCACTATACTGCAGGAAACTGCAGGTACATACACAAATTATTTACTTTATGTATATTATATGTGTATTGAGTTGTGGCACTAGCATACTTCTGAAAACAAATTATACTCAGTTTTTTCACTTTACTTTCACTAAACAAAAGGTAAGAATTTAATTTGAAAGGCTGGTAGTTCATAGTAAAAAAAAATAATAATAAAGTGAGAACACATATATACACAGGTATAATCTATGCCTGCTACAAGATGGAAAAGCAAATACAATGTGATTTGTGCCAAATGCAAATTGAAAGCTATATTTGCTTTGTGCAAGGAAAGCTATTTTTCCTGCTGTAGGCTTAGGGCTGAGACTGGGTTCACATATTGTTATCTGTGCTGACAAGAGCAACATGACTGCAAAGATTTGCAGCAGCATCCATGCTCATGACAGGTTTGACTTTGGGAGCAAAGTAAAAGATGATAAACCAAATATGTTATTTTAGTGTAGTGGCATTTTTTAATGAACACAATTTTATAGCACTTTAAGGGGGTGTTTATGTATTTTGTCTCATTTTGTCCATTATGTGTGCAAATGGCATGATCATTAGTTGTTCAGATTTTTGACCGAATGAGCTGGTTGACAGGTATGCTCTTAAATTATTCCTAATAGGAAGGTTAAGGAGAAAGATGGTAGAGAAGATGAAGGAACATTGTTTAGGGCAACAAGTCAGAGACAGCAGACATTTTTTAGTTACAGGAAACTCCAGATGTTACTAAAGAAAGATGCTTTTTTAATTTCCTTTAACAAAATAACTTTTAAATGGAGAATCGAAGAGATGGAAACAAGGCTTTGTCTTCAGCTTAGTTTTTGTGCAGCTTGGACAAAGAAGCTGGAGCTGGTTAGAGCTGCTTGTAATTTTAGCAGTAATATAGGATGCTAGTCATATCCCACATGGAAATGAAAGAGTATGTCATAGTGCCATAACATTCATATCTTTGAGAACTATATTGATAGAAGATGGTTCATTTGGTACATTTAGCAGTGATGTAATGTGTTTTCTTTGATTATTTAGCAATGTGTGAATTACAGTCAAACCTACTTTTAACATGTGGCAAAGAGGTGAAATCCATTCAAAGAATTGCACAGTGTTATGATTTTTCATATTTGTTGATGTAATTGTTTACTCTAAGGCTGTTATTTATTCCAGATTATGTACACATTTCCTTTTTGGGTTGAATAAATAAATAAATAAAATCAGACAATTTAGGAAAACAAATAAAAATAAATAAATACATAACAGCTGTCCCATTAACCCTGCCAAACCAGAGGAGAAAAAAAAAATCAGCATTAACAAACACATATACAAGACAGCGTTACTTTCCTTTTCACATTAAACTTGTAGTCGTATGGGGTTCTCATCAAGAATTTAAAAACAGCAGGTAATTATCTACTTGGTAAAGAAAAACAACAGTTTTCATTGTACTGAAAATACATGGTTCTGACCAGTAATTCAGCAATATACTCAGTATTTGAAATACTCCATTGGTCTCCTGCATGTGATATTTACTCTAACTCTAAAAGATATGATGTGATTACAAACTGCAATGTGCAGCTGCTATCAAACTTATGAAGTTTTTTGCACCGTTTCAGTTTTATAATGAAAACACTGAACATTATGTTATAGTAGCTCTCTGATTCAGAAGTGCATAACGTCTATTGCATTTAATGAATGAAAAGTCATTGTAGTTTTGATAAAACTGATATTAAGAACTAGATAAGCAGCTTACATGTTTAATGTGCATTGTTATGCAGTAGATATCTCATCTAACAGAAACAGGTACATGTCAGGTGACCTTGCGCCAGTTCATATAGAATAAATTTGCTAACATTCATAAAATAAGGATGCATGTTTCTCTTATTCTTGTTATCAAACACAAAATAGAGTCCTTGATATAAAGGAAAAGTATCAAAAGAGAAAAAACTCTTATCCGAGGCACTGCCTATATCCAGAGAGGTTTAAGTAGCATACAACTTGTCTACACAAACTATCTCCAAGAATGCAGCTTCATTGAAAGGGACATTTTTTAACAATCAGTCTTTTTTCAAAAATTTTATAAGATAAAGAGGCAGTACAAAAGAACGCAAACAAACCGAAACACCCAGCCATATAAAACATTAATAATATCAACATGCTCTAATATAGTGTCCATAAATACATTACAACGGAGCATTGCAAAGTACAGCATCATTAGTTATATTGACATTTCAGCTGATATGTCTATGTCTACTGCTGCTTAACAGTAATCTGATAGATGAAGAGATGTTTGTTATATTTGACAAACTAATTATTGAGATACAGATTACATGGGTGATATGAAAAAGTATTCAGGCCTAACAGAAGTAGAAGAAAATTGCAGAAACAGCTACACTCAAATAAGGCAGCATACTTTCTACATATCTATACTTGGAACTGGACATTTTAAGTAAATTGTAAAACACTTCTGCAAAAGTTACAAGCAGAAAATGTAATTATTCTTATTCTTCAAATAATTAAATTTTTAATGGTGTAAATTACTGGGAATTGTGAATCTCCTTGGATAAATTCAAACATTTATCTCATTTACATTATCTTTTCCTTTCTTTTTCTCATTTGCTCCTATCCCTTTAAACGTTATTTTCTTTCTCTTACTCTTTTGCCAGTAGAATTCTTTTTCACTTTAACTATTTTCCTATGTATCTCTTCCTCCTTGATGAGCCCTTGTAAATGGGAAATTTGACTGAATGGAATTGATGAATGGGCTTGTATTAAGCTGAACTGCATATACATGGTTTGTTCCTCCTTTAGCAGTCAGAATTAATATGATCTGTTTACCCAGCATCTTTTTTATTACTCAGATCTTACCTAGTTTTGCAGAATTTATAGAACATGACTAAAAAATATTGCATTACATATATTATATTCCAGCTTACTTACATTAGTAGATTAACAGAGTAGCATACACTCATTGGAATCTGGACACTCTAGAAGATTGTGAGTTCTATTCCTGCACCAGGTGCTTGGTTTTCCTTTCAATATTGATACTATAGTGCAGCATAAGGGAGGTACTAAAGTCCTGAAGTACTATCCTTCAGATGAAATGTTTAATTGAGGTCCCACCTGTCTGAGCTCTTGACAGCTCTGCTAGATATAAAAGAGGTGGCTTTATTTTATATAATCCACAATTTTCCATCAAATCATTTTTAAAAGAAAAAAAAAACAATAAAAATGTATACAATTAAACCAGTAAAATGATTTGTACAAATGTAAGTACATAACAAATAAATAATCTTAGTTCTTTAAAGCATTCTGCTTCTTTAACAGAAAACTAAAATAATTTGACATGTTGTAATTATTAACATTTTACTGTACAAGAGATCTCCATATCTTCACCCACAAATAATCTAACTATACCATATAACTAAGATATTTGTTTTCCCACTTTAACTATTGGCTATATTTTGATAATATCATAAATAAATACTGTTCACATTTATTTTTCAATCTTTGTACAAGAAATTTGCTTGAATCAGAGTAACCAACATCCTCTAATTCTGATGCACTCAATAAAGATGTGGATTACAGTTTCTTCGTTATCACAGTTCTTGGATCTTTTACTTAAGCCATATACTTCTATGCAGTGGCCAGCCATGGTGGTGCAGCAATTAGCATTGTTGCCTCACAGCAAGAGGCTCTTCAGTTCAATACTTGGCTGGGGTGCCTTCTGTGCAGAGTCTGAATATCCTCCCTGTGGTTGCATGGATTTCCTCCAGGTACTCCAGTTTCCTCTCACATTCCAAAGACATGCAGTAGGTGGAATGGACACACTAAATTGGATGTAGGTGCAAATGTGTGAGAGTGAGTAGTATGGATGAAGTATGTGTCAGAGCTATCCACCCGGCAGTGTAAACCTTGGCTGGAGATGATTGCCACTTTTGAGGTGACACCCTAACTCCATGTGCAAAAATGGGAAACTGGGGTTGAAGATGGATGGATTCTAATTTAAATAAATGTACTCTCATTTGATCAAGTGTTTGGCTATATACAATTTAACCAAGACTGAAAAAAGCAAATTAAGTTGCCTCTATGAGGGTCTTCAAAATATGAACACCCAGGAGATAGTTATACCACTGTTAATCTGCAAGAGTGACTTTACATTCCTTAAGCCTTTTAGTTAAATCAGACCAGATGGCTTTCACAGATTTATCTGTCCAAAAAAATAGGAAATATATCTGCAGTAAAACCCTTATCATATATGGAGCATATATGTGAATCAAATTTACCCAATACAAGTAATTTATGGGGAGTAGTGTTAGGCATCATGAAACAAAATAAACTGATGATGAGTAAACACAGAAATAAACAGTATTTAAAACACAAATTTGACTTCAAACAAGTCAAAACAAGAGACTTAGAACTTTTTCTGCAACAAATAAAAACTGACAGCCCACCAGGTGCAGACAACATCTATCCTCTCTTCAAGTACCACTGCAGGAACTTCCTTGCAGCTCCCCTACAGCATATCTCCAATCTTTACCTTACCCAAAATACCATGTCAGATGTTTGGAAAATAGCCATTGTCATCTCAATCTCAGTGCAATCTAACCCCAATAAACTCCTATACATGAACAGGTTGGTTAAATCTTCATTACTGTTGGCAAGCTGACACTAGAAAATAATGGGCTCAGAATGAGGTAGGTGAAATCCCAGGGAATTAGTGATTATATCCATTGTCTGGAGCTGACAATGTAAAGCTTATTTGGGTGTGCTAAGTAATCATAACCCAAGGCAGTAGTGTGCATTGGCCATAAGGTTTTAAGACCAATCATTCTCTTACAGACACATCTAGGCAGCAATGGTGCAGATCTGGGCTCTATAACCCCTATCCCATCATGACTGTGGCCAATGTGATGATGGGATAGGGGTTATAGAGCCCAGATCTGCATCATTCTCTTACAGACACATCTAGGCAACAATCGTGCAGACCTGGACTCTATAACCCCTATCCCATCATCACATTAGCCACAGTCATTTGGATATGGACACCATAATCCCTACTATCCATCAATGGATGAAATACCATAAGCTCTTAAAAAAGTCCCAACTTACTGAGTAATTTAAGTAGATCTGAGCTTAGTAATTTAAAAAATACTGGATATTTACTGCAAATGTCCATAGATGTGTGAATAATGTATATTACAGATATGAGAATACCCATTTAAACATAGACTTTATAGGTAAAATCCACTGAGGTATACTCTCTAGTTAATGCAAAGTATGCAGAAATCAAGAAATGTGTATGAGCTCTCAAGATTGAATATAAGAGAGTAATGTGGGAAGTTTAAACCCACCTTTTATATTGTAGTCCAAAAGTTTGCTCAGACTTACTCTGAGATTGCTGTTGCCACAAGTGAAAGAAATAATGAGTTTATAAATTGAGTGAAAGTATTTATTTGGAAAACAAGAGATGGAGCTGTTGCAAACTAAAATATCACAGGACAATATTCATCTTCCAAACACCACACACAACCACCAAACACATAACCTGCAGAAAGGAAGCATGGGGGAATGGAACCACAGTCAGATGATGTTGCAAAAGATGAAACAACACCTCCCCCCAAAAATCCACAATTCGGGACTGACTGCCATAATGTACCACCCCATCACATATAAACCAGTAATGGCTGATTACCATTATATACCGCACTCACTAATACAAATAAAACCAGTCGCGATTGACTACACAATATACCACACTGTTGCAGGTGAAACAAAATAAAAATTCATATCCAAAGGAAAAAATGAAAGTAAAGTTTAATAACACCATATAGAAAAGAAGGAAATACAGACTTAGTGCTTTCATCCCTAGTAACATCTGGGACTTCATCAGAGTAAACCGATCATCCTTACTATAGTTTATAAAGAAGCCATGGCCAATAAATGGCCACTACACAGCTAAATTCATTGGATATAAGTAATTTAAAGAATACTCAGTGTGAGTGTAAAAATGACAACAATTGCGTTAATAAAAAACATACTAACAAAATCAAATGATTTAATTTAGTTAAAACTTGTCCTCTTAAAGTTAAAAATTAAATGTATATAATATTATAGCTATATGTCATACTAAAAATTAATAAATAAATTAAACACATTCATTCACAATGTAATTAAGAATGAACAATTAATTAATTAATATTAAATTCCCCTCCTTATTTTCATAATTAAAAATACTTCAGTACTAGTGACTTTATAAAACATCAGTAGATAGCACCAAAGCCAAAATCAGTCTGGTTTATTTGTGATGGAGTAATACATTGTGGCAGTCAGATGCAACTGGTGGATTGTTTGGGGGGGGGGGGGTCATTGAATCTGTTGCAACATCATCTCATTGTGGTTCTGTTCTCCCTATGCTTCCTTTCTGCGCAGTATTCATCTTGATGATAGAAACCCATGCTAGTAAATTGCATCTAAGTTTTAACATTTGTCTAAAGCTAATTCAGTGTTACTAATAATACCATTAATATTCATTCCAATAAAGGTACAGGGATTGAGTTTGTATTTATCTCTATAGAGGAGTTCATTTAATGAGATCTTAATCTTGTTTACATATGGTGAATGCAAGATTTTATTACAGCTTGCTAAAGGGAAGATAGTCAACTCATCCATGTTTAACTTTTAGTTTGGGTCATTCTATATTCTTCAGCATTCTGTAGTAGATAAGGTATAGATTTGGAGACTATATGAAGATTTAAAAGATTGCCAACTGCAAGGGAAGCAATGTTGATGCGTGTTTTAAAAATATTATCCAGGACAATAAAAGGCAATGGTGAAGATTTTAAAAGAAATGTTCATGAGACAATAAATAAATATGGTGAGAGAGTATCCCTCTCTTGCACCAGTAAAGTTTAGTTTTTTTTATAAGGGGAGACCTTACAGTTTACAGGGTTTCATGTAGATGCTAAATCATATTAGAGTCAAATAACTTAAATGTAGCATTTTTAAAAAGTTGCATTTTCAAAAGCTTTAAATATAAAAGGGTTGTCTATTGGTCTGACTGATTTTCTTGTAACTAAACAAAAGACTGTTTGATGGCATATTGAACACCTGTTCTAAGACCAGTTCAGATATTATATTAGCTAGAGTTTGATGAGTTTCCATAAGTCCTGATTGAAAATTGCAGAATAGGTTGCTTGCTACCAAAATAAAACTTATGGGTTAACATCAGGCAATAGATATTTTGTCTATATTAGCTGAAGAGATGTCTATAATTTTTAATTTGTGAAGGGTCCAAGTTAGGCTTAAGAATAAAAGTTGTTATTGACGTTTTGTTTTATTTGTCACTGATATTATTACACTTGATATAATCGTATCAATTATTATTGAAGTCATACATGTTTTAAAAATATTTGTTGAGTATGGAATCAAAACCATTGCGGCTAGGAGGATTTTTTGTTTTGAGCCATGTTATACCATGTTCAGGTTCTTGAGTCGTGTGATACCATGTTCAGGTTCTTCAACTGAAAAGTCTAAATTTAGGATTTGAATAAAAGAACCTGAAACAATATTTGGAAAATATTGCCTATTTGTCTATGTCAGGTTGATGTGCAGCATGACTGAGACATATTTTTCTTTATGGAAACTTAATAATGTCTGACTGAATATAAAGTACACCAGTCACTTGTATTGATGATATATTATTTAGATTATGATTTATTCACAGTAAGCTGCCCAGAAGTTTAGATGAGCTTGAAGTCCAGTACACAGTCTAAAATTTAAATTATAGGAATATCTGAATTATGATTAGATTTTAATTCTGATAATTAACCAGTTGATTTGATTATTAATTAAAGTTTGATTGGATTTCATCATCCAATTTTGATATTGTTCCTTAAGTTTATTTATTTGACTGTCTTTAGGATTTTTGATACAGCTGTCCTTAGTGATAAGTAATCCATACAGGGATTATTTAAATGCTGCCCATCTTATATTGTATTCAATTGCATTTTCTTGTTGCACATTGAAGAATGAATATATCAAATAAACAAGTTGCTCCTTGATGTCTACATCTTGAAAGATATCCATATTAAGTCTCTAGTTAGGCATCCTCTCAACATTAAGTTATTTAGTGATTTTTAAATGAATTAACATATGATTTGAAAAAAAGACCTTGAGAGTTACAAGTCAAAGGGTATATCAAAAAGAAACTGATCAATAAGAAAAAAGTCAGTCTTAGACCAAGAGTAGAAATATGCTGAAAAGGAGATAAGGTCTTTTATGTTTAAATAAGCAGTATTATAAGGGCCAAACAAATCATAAGTGTAGACTAAATATTTCAATAGATTTAAGTCCATCTTTGGATATGTTGCATTTTTTGACATTAATTGATATTAGCATTATGTCCCATCCCCACAAAGATTTTACAATAGTTATTGAAATTAGCTGGATTTATTATAATTGATGGAGACATTGTGTTTTATCATGACAATGAGCATAAAGAGAAGCTATACTAAGGGCTGCAAAATGATAAGACATTAGACTTAGTAAAAACTTATCAGTTTTGAGAGCTATAAAGCACTTGCATGACATGACATGCAGGGGAATGTCTCTGAAATGACTACTCCAGTGCTGTATGTTGTGTTCCCTATACCCAAAGCAAAGATGGTGGGTGTCCATTTCATTTGAAGAGGATGAAAATGTGAGGCATACATATGGGTTTTCTGTATCAAGCAGAAATGCTTAAATTATACAAAAGGTGCTAGAAAAGTCTTCCTTTAGAAGCCATATGAATGTTGCATTGATTTAGGAAGAACTCTTTAGTTCTGTCATCTCACAAACCTTAATTTCAAAAGTTAATATCAATATGAATGCTTACCTGATCTCCTGACATATACTTACAGTTGGGAAAATGCCGTTCTTTCTGTCAGTGATCATCAAATTGCCAGAATAATGAGTTTGTTATTAAAAAATTAGTTACAATGGACCTTGGCATACTAACTTAATCAACGCTAACTGAATAGTAATCAAGCTAACCCATCCCTAGAACCTGATCCTGACATTTACATACCTGGTATCTTGAAAAAACATAATTTAACTAAAATCAAATAACTAAAAGCACACCAGTTGTAACTAAGGTTCTCAATAATAACCAGGTACATGCACACTAATGCAGGCTGCCCCCACTCTATAATAGAATAAAAATATTCCAATAACCTTGATTGTTGCCATCCAAAAAAGGAACTATTAACAGCAGTAGCCTGTTATAAAATTTGACTGCTGTCAGAAGTTGTTTTTTACATGTAGCCATGAAATCTAGAAACAAATTTATATCAGTTTTAACATACAAGTTACTCATATAACCTTTGTGACACAAAACTGGCATGACAGTTCTTATAACTTCCTTCAGTAGTTATATTAATATTTAATGCACAAGGTAAGCTTGAACAGCAGAGCTAAAGTCAACTGTACCAACTGTAGTTTAATACATAGGTCAAATGTGCATTGACTTTTAACTGTGTTCTATTGATTGATTTGCAAAACCGTGATGTAGTAGATTAACATTTCAAGAGTAACACATAGTGAAAAGGTACAGAGCAACCTGAATGACATTATATGCTTAATGTATCCATCTAAATGATGAACCACTTGGAGTGTGAGTATACTGTCGAACGAGGAAAATTCACAAGATAATTATGACAGCATCTATGTTCCTTGCAAAATGACACAAAATACTAAGCCAAAAATGGTGCCTATAAAGACTTGTTTTGTTCAAACATAGTTACTGCTTAGGTGCATTTGCTCAAAGTGCAAACACTACTGAGAAGCCATAAAAGGCATTGCAGTAAGCAATAAATAGTTTTCTTTATAATAAATTATTTATGAGAGTAACATCCTACTAACTCTTGACAGAGCACAATCAAGAAAGAAGTCATGGCTTATGAGGAATCATTACTTTTAGTGAAAGCAAATCTTTATCCAACACTTAAAAGTGGAGGTAGACACAGTATTGCACCATTAACTGTATCTTCAGTAAAGTATTACCCATGTTAGTCCATAACTTCTATAAAAGTACTTCTAATTAAAAAAAAAATCTCACAAAAGACAGGGTGCTGTGCTTTTAAGCAGCTTAGGAATATACATTTGAAAAGGATGGTTGCCAGGTCAATCAGCTTCACATAATCCCCTGGATTCAACAAACTCCATGCAAGAATAAGACTATTCTTGCACAAAGTGTTTTTTGTCCATTTAGAACGTCAGTGCACCTTGAATATTCATGAAGGTGTGCTGCTGTACTTCCTATACGGACACAAAC
This sequence comes from Protopterus annectens, assembly GCF_019279795.1. Taxonomy (NCBI): domain Eukaryota; kingdom Metazoa; phylum Chordata; order Ceratodontiformes; family Protopteridae; genus Protopterus; species Protopterus annectens. The sequence continues at coordinate 1,903,127,465 of NC_056731.1, read as the reverse complement.
AGTGAACGAGTGCAGGGAGCATGTCCAAGTAGTGCACGGACACTGAACATGCCCCCTGCACTCAGAAAGTGCCGTATGGCACTTTCTAAGGTGAAATGGCATAATATTAGAGATTTACTCTAATATTATGCCAGTATTTCAGTGTCTGCGGACACTGAAATAAACATTGGCAACAAGAAAGCAATGCAGGGGGCATGTGACAGGTTCTGTGACACACCCCCTGCATTGCTAAAGTGCTTTACGACACTTCTGCAACCTGCTAAAGCAGGAAATGTGTGCAAATGCATACATAATGGGGGATAAATCCCCCAAAAGTGACAAAACACATATATAGCCCTCACAAACATAGAAAGTTGATAGTGAACAGGTCATGCATTAACATGAATTATGGAAGAGTAGAAGTCTGAAAGCAAATCTATGCCAATATTCTCTTACAGCAGTGTATGTTGACAAAGGCACAAATGATGAGGGGAATAAATAATTAAATTAGGGACAGGCCTGAAAAATTGCCTTCACACACTTAGAAAGTTGATAGATAACAGGATATATATTAGCAGGAATCCCTGAAGTATAGACACCTGAAAGCCAAATGAAAGCCACTATTTCACGATTGCAGTCCTCAATGAGTTGTCAGAAGACCACAAGACTCACTTATATAACAAAATAATATAAATATAATATAAACTTTTTTTTCAAGCCTAAGGAATGTTTAAGCATAGCTAAGTGGGTGTACACATTACGGCCATCCTCTTAGCATAGCATAAACATCCCCTAGGAGATAAATGCAAATATGCAGGTGAAATTTCCAAGCTGAGATAGTGTAGTGGTTAGAGTCCCGGCTTTACATACGGGCATTCACGGCTTGAATGCCAAGAAAGGCAACTTGTTTTTCTATGGGAAAGTAGTGTTAAAATTATTTTTGTAAACTTAAATTATGTAGCAACTGTTTTTTGTCAACCAGGGTAGTGTAGCAGGTCCAAAAGTGACAGGTCAGTCTAGAAAAGATGTGAAACCCCCATATAAACACAAGTGCCCCATGCAGTATAGTCACACAAGAATATAATTTAATGAAAGCACATAGGGGGGATGCCATGGAAGGTAAACATGCAGGGCCAGTACCAGGGCTCCCAAGTGGAGGCCTGGGACCGTTTCGCTCATGATCTCATCAGTGCTAGTGGCATCCTTCAAACTGGTGAGCAGGTCCGGCACCATTTCGCTGACCTTAAGTATAGAAAGAGGGAGGTCTTGGACCTGTGGACCCAAGACCCACGGCACAGAATGTCCCAGAAGTGTGTAAGTATCAGTATCAATTAGTATTCACCAAAGTTCAGCCTGTGTATGTGATTGATAGGTATGCATAAAATGTTTCTTTATCTCCTGTACAGCTGCAGATGAGAGGGCTACGAACGTAGATGCCTATGCCAGCAGGTTCCTAAGGCTGTGCCGGGAGGCTGGTGAGTACAAATCTAGCTTGCAGTATTCAGGGCAAATAAATAGAAAGGAGTAGAATGTCAACTGCCAGTAGGTTAAAATGTGTACTGTGTGTAATGAATAAATGAGATGTTAGCAGAGTAATACTGATGTACAGGATATCTATCAAGGATATCTATCAATAAAAGTGCCAGTACCCTTCAATAAAACTAAAAATCCCAGACTGTTTTGTTTACTTTGGTATATAATGGTATGAATCTAAATGTGTACAGGTTCTGCACAGCAATTATGGCTTTGAAAGCATAAATCAATTGAGGCTCGTCTGACAATGATTGTGGAGCTGTAAAACAGGAGATCAACTATATGAAATGCTCCATACACAAAGATCTGATCCCTGAATAGTAATCTGTAAACTAGTATACTGTATCCCCTATGGCAGTGCATAGTGTTAAAGATTACTTTCCAGATTGTTATATGTCAAAGTATTAATACACAGTACAAGAACTATCTGCCATGCATGAATATCAGAATTACAAGGTCAGATTGTCCAACCAAGAGAATATTAGACAGAAAACAGTCAAGCAACTGAGTGCAATTCCTCAATAGCTCTCTGTGTTGAAACACAGCCTTGTTGTACCTTTTTGCACAAACAGGCATGGTTGTAATCCTGGGAGTGGTAGTAAGCTGTATGCAAAATGTCACCCAAGAATATGTGAATATGTGTAGAAACAGTCAGGTATTGTTAACATAAATTTCCTCCACAGATCTACCAGGTAAGGAAATGTATGTATTAATTTTAAGAAGGCTGTGACGCCTGTGGCCTGGCCCAGCAATCAAGGAGCCTCAATCCTCACCACTAACACCAGAGAGGGTGTCTCATACAGGAGAAAGGATAACAAATACACACAGTAAAGTGCAATTTCCCTTAAGACCACACAGAGATCACAGTCAGTCTGGGGCTGGTTGCTCCCTTGCTCTCCAGGTCCCCAGTAAGACTTCCCACTGGCACAGCTATAGGGTCCAGATCTCAGCCTAGCTGGCAAGCTAACCTCCAGTACTCTCTCTGTCCAACCATGCTTCGTGACCCTGCAAAAGTAGCTGATACACACACTTTGAGATAAGTATTTATACAACTTCACAGACACTCCTGGGAAAGGTTGACACAGATTTTCCAGCTGTGCCAATATATCCAGACTATACAGTAGTAATTCCAGCCACCACCAGCTAATAATTATCAGCTACCCAAAGGCCCTTAAAAGGGTGTCCAATTATTACTGTGCAATATTATTATCCAATAGTAGTGTAACTTAAGCAATCAAGGCTTATTGGAAGGGCTTAGTACAGGATCACTTATAAGCATGCAATGTACTCTAGAGCTTAAATGATCTCTACATAAACCAGCCACAGTTAAAAGTTTTTAAAAATATTTAACAATAAATACTAAAAACACAAGCCAATACTACTACACCACAGTGCCATTCAAGAGTTCAGAGATCACACAGAAACTTAAAATAATTCAATAGTACAGTTCTGACATAACAGAAAACACTTAGTCTAATCTTTATAGTCCTAGCTATTTCTACAAGAAAACACACTTCTAAGATATAAAACATCAAAGTTTGCTACCCAGGAGTAAACACTCCTGTAATAAAGTAATAATGTAACAAAAGCAAAACACAGGAGTATAGATAGGCAGGTAAAAAAGTCCACATCAACGAGTCGTCGTAATAATAAGGTATTCAGAACAAGGCAGTCTTCACTTCACCAAGTAAATAAAAACTTCTATTTATTGGACAAATAATCAAAGTCGGCAAGCGCTTTCATCCTCATGGGCTTCTTCAAGCCAAAACGCTTTACATTTTTTAAAATTCAAGCCCTAGCTAGCCAACTACCTCCTAGCTCCCCTGGTCCCGAAAGTAGCACCCCTAGAAACCTACTTGCGTTCAGCTTCCAACCAGTCGCCACTTCACTTATCCGTACCTTGATCAAAAAATTAAAACCCACTACACTTTCTGCTGATCAACTCCCTGCCGAGTACCTACAAAAATCAGCTGATGCTATTGCTTACCCTGTCTCAATACTAATCAGTCGAACCATAGTAGAAGCTAAAATTCCCACCATCTGGAAAATATCCTATGTAATCCCACTTCACAAAGGAGGCAGCTCTACTGAATTCTCCAATTATAGGCCAATAGCTATACTCTCTCCACTTGCAAAGATTATGGAAAAATGTATTCATAGACAACTCATGCACCACCTAATCCAAAATCGCCTTATGGCAGACACTCAGCATGGCTTCTGTCCTCATCACAGCACTACTTCAGCCCTCCTAGCCTTTACTAACACCATAAACCATAATCGCAACAATAATTATATATCCTCAGCCCTCTTTTTGGATCTTTCCAAGGCATTCGATATGGTTGATCACCAACTTTTAATCCACACCCTGCAAACATTCCGTCTAGATACTGGAGCCCTCCAGTGGTTTCAATCCTACCTGAATGGTCGACAGCAGGCTGTCCTCTGGCAGAACAAACTCTCTAACCTTCTACCTAACACCCTCGGAGTACCACAAGGCTCTATACTAGGGCCCTTGCTGTTCTCCATCTTCATTAACGACCTTTATACTGTCATCCCAAAAGTCAGCTGTATCCAATATGCTGATGACTCTACTCTGATTTGCTCAGCCACATCTCCAGTAGAGTTATGGTCAGCTACCCAGACCACCTTTAATACAATAGAAAACTGGCTTTCTGAACATCATCTGATCCTAAATCCCAAAAAAACTAAAATGCTGTTATTTTCACCAACACGTAGGTCTACCGCTTTCACCTTTACCATAAAATCAAATGATGGCACAATAATCTCCCCTGACCCATCTACAAAACTATTAGGTGTTATCATAGACAATAATCTCAAATTTGACCTACATGTTAACCAAACTATCAAAACCATCAATAAAAAACTAGGGTCACTCTACAGAATAAAAGCCTTCTTAACCCCTCCAGCTAAAATTGCCATAGCTCGCTCTCACCTTCTTTCAACCCTTCTGTATGCATCCCCTCTACTCTCGAATTTGAACAAGACTGTCCTTAACAAACTCTCAATTTGCTACAACCACATTGCCAGGTTTGCCACTGGGCTGCCTTTTAGGACACATCATTGCATCAATCTAAATCAGATTGGTTGGCTTGAACTACCTAGCCTAATCCAGTATAACCAACTGATTATGGCCTATAAAATCCTCTATAATCCGGACAATACTCCTGCACTTAAAAATATTATCACCCCTATAACAATCCTAGACCGCCGATCCTCTAACAAACTATTAATTCAGACTAGCAAAATTAATAACACAGCCGGTGATTCTCTCTTTGCAAACTCTGTAAGTAGATCCTGGAACTCTCTTCCAGCTGATATTACCTTACTTTCCACCTTAGGTCAATTTAAAACTAGACTCAAACAACATTTGTCACTTAACTGGCTATGTCAATGTATCAAGCCTGGCTAACTCGAATGTGTAAAAATCTGTTAACCAGTTTACTGTAATTTAATTTAATCCTGACTTGTGCTCAGGACTAACTGTAACCTGTGGAACTTGTTTAACTTGCTTACTTATGTAATCTCTGTAAATAGTCTGTTTGTAATATGTAATGCTGGTATTATGTAATGCTGTATCTGCTTACCCTTGGAGCTTTTCTCCCCGGGCCTCCGCTGAAAATGGACATGCATCCAGTCGGACTATCCCGGTCAACAAATGTAAAATAAAAATAAAAATAAAAAAATAAAAACATTATATATACTTATAAGATAATGACATCATATCCTGTAAAGTAATTACATAGCCTGCAATTAATTTAAGGCAATTAATTATTGCAGCTCTATAAACAAAAATCTTAGATTATAAAACAATAAAATAACTCATTTAAAAACGTAATAAAAATTCTCTAACAAGTTCTTTATGCTTCAAGATACCACATACATGAACTCCTAGAGTAATCAAGAAAATATATATATATAATTGTCCGTGGATTGAACTTTTAAACCTTCAACTTCCTGCCTTTCAGCATAGGTCTCAGGGGAACTCTATCATTCAACCCAGGCTTCCTATCCGCTCTCAACCTAATAATTCATCTCATCTCACATTGTTCTGTATAATTCATAACATCTCCTCCTCTTAGTGTAAGAAATTGCTTAGTGTCTTTCAAAATATAACCATATATATTAACTATTGGTCTAAAACAATACTCTAGATAAAAAGATATAGGTTCTGTATGTGGGCAAAACTGATAGAAGACTTAAAGATAGAATCAGGGAACACCAGTATAATATCCGCATTAAATCAAATAAAAATGCTCTTTTGAAGCATACTCTAGAAACATCAAAACAACCCAAGTTCAAGTTCTTGGTTATACAGGTTAATATATCTACACTAAGAGGAGGAGATGTTATGAATTATACAGAACAATGTGAGATGAGATGGATTATTAGGTTGAGAGCGGACAGGAAGCCTGGGCTGAATGATAGAGTTCCCCTGAGACCTATGCTGAAAGGCAGGAATGAAGGTTTAAAAGTTCAATCCACGGACAATTATATATATATTTTCTTGATTACTCTAGGAGTTCATGTATGTGGTTTCATGAAGCATAAAGAACTTGTTAGAGAATTTTTATTACATTTTTAAATGAGTTATTTTATTGTTTTATAATCTAATATTTTTTGTATATACATGGTAGTGGGGCTGCGGTAGCATTGTCGCCTCACAGAAAGACGTTGTCCCGTTCAATTCTCAGTTAGAGCATCTTCTGTGTGGAGGCATACGTGAATGGGCGTGCCTTCATTGAAGGTTGTGCGTCAGGGCTGGTAACTCGGCACGTAAAAATCCACTACCAAACATTAGCGGACCGGAGTTCCGCTGTGGCGACCCTTAACCGGGATAAGATGAAAGACACAACAACAACAATCTAAGATTTTTGTATATAGAGCTGCAATAATTAATTGTCTTAAATTAATTGCAGGCTATGTAATTACTTTACAGGATATGATGTCATTATCTTATAAGTATATATAAGTTTTTTAAAAAATGTAAAGCGTTTTGGCTTGAAGAAGCCCACAAGGGTGAAAGTGCTTGCCAACTTTGATTATTTGTCCAATAAATAGAAGTTTTTATTTACTTGGTGAAGTGAAGACTGCCTTGTTCTGAATACCTTATTATTACGAAGACTCGTTGATGTGGACTTTTTTTACCTGCCTATCTATACACCTGTGTTTTGCTTTTGTTACACTTCTAAGATAACTTACTTAAGACAACAGGCAGTGCTGTAGGTTGGATATCAAGACAAAAATGCTCACAGTCTCTCTCTGAGCAATCGTTTTTAAAATCACTTACAAACATTTCTGCTGGGCCCTCCCAGATTACATTACATCATTACATCATTCTCATTTAGTTCCCATTACATCATTTCTTTAACCCTTAGCCTGGAGTTCCCAGGCCAACAGGCTATGTTATTTAGCAAGCTAACACCTGCTCAGGAAGCTACAACAATAAAAGACATTTCACATGTACACTCTAGTAATTATTCCTTAAGTTAAAACAATAGAAAGAATGTGCTAGTCCAGACATAATGACTCCGAGCTCTGGAGATCAAAAGAACATACAAGACATAATTTTAGTTTCAAAGAACATATGTGAAATGCTTGACTTAGTTTTCCTTACAGCAGATGGCAATGTTGCTACAATCTTGAAGTTCAACATTTTACAGTATTTTTTCTTTCATTTAAGAAACAAGCCTGTATTTTACATTAGTATTTACAAATGCCATAATTATGTATCAAATTCTATTTAGCTAGGCTGGCAGCCTTCACCCTTCTCTACCAGTCTTTACAAAGGCTTTAGTAATACACTGTGTACAAACATTCGACTGCCCAACCCCATGCCATAGGTAGATGTAAAGTGAGGTCATACCTGGAGAGTAATGAGTACAGTAATGATCAGTACAGTTATGAACAATCAAAGCCTATACAGTTGCTAATTGATATCTCTCTCTCTCTCCCCCACCCTATCTGCACCAATAATTCATACACATAATTGAGTATGTTTTTCACCAAAACTACTGTTGGGACATGTGTCCTATTGTTCTACAAATATTGAATCATTTGATTATTAATTAATGTTCCCCGTTCAAATACTATCATTAGTGGCCTGTTGCTGTCAATGTAACCCGCATGCCATTATGATGCCTAGTGTTGTTCCATTTATGCATGTGTTCAGTTTGCTATGCAATTGTTTCAGATCTGTTGGTTTGGGTTAATTGGAACAGCCATGCATGCTGTTAAAACTAATTTTGAAATGTTTTGTTCATGACTAACCAACATATTTTGTAAAACCTCAACACCATAGCACATCTCGGAAGGCAGATCCTGGTGGATCCGCCAGTCCCACCTCATCTGTCCATGGCACCAGGCCTCAGCACGTCTGGGACCCAAACCAGGACCTCCTCCTCCACTGGTCCTGTGCCACCTTCAGATGGAACCACCTCAGGGGATGGGGCCCATCCCCCCTGGGAGTGGATGCAGACCAGAAACTGTCACCCATAGCCAGGTCCGGGGTTTGGTGCATAGCACCATCCAAAAGGAGTTTGGTGGATAGCTGTGCCAGATTGAGGGCTGCTTGGTGCATCTTGAGGATCAGCCTGCCCCTCCTTTCCAGCCCCCCAGCACAGCCACCTTTGGGTCCAGGAAGGTGCAATGGTGACTGCCCATGGGTGGGAACCTCAGTCCCACTGTATCCAATTAGGGGCTCATGGGCATCTGATTCCCAACCACTCTCCCCATCCAAAGTGTTTGCCTCCCACATGTGTCATATAACGCCCTGTCTGCTGTCTTGTCTGTCTTGTCTGTCTTCCTACCCTACTTACCTCCCCAAATATATCTACTATCCTTCCCCAAATTCCCACTCTCACCTTAAAAAAAAGGGTATCTGTTCCCCCCCAAAAAAATTACGTCCCATACATAGCTGTCCATTTTGCACATGTGTCTACTGGACACATGTAATCTGGTCGAATTGGCTTGACAACACATTACTGTTGTCCTCACCCCTTTCTCAGGGGTTTGAGTGTCCAAATTCACCTCCACATTCTGTAGAAATTCACAGCTGTTGCTGTAGCAGAAATGAACAGCTATGGATCTTTTCTACACCCATCCTGCACATCCCTAGCTACCTTTCATACTGTACTTTCCTCTGCATGCCCCTTTTTTCACCACTTTCCTATCACCCCCCTTTTCTTTTAAAGAAATTAGTGCGGGGTAAGTGGGAATAAGTGGCGGTAAGTGAAGCTTAAATGGATTAACCATGCATTGGCATTGCTTACCATCATGCAAACCCATGCAAACCCACTTACAACTGCTTAAAAGTGCCTTAATTACTCTGTATCCATCAGACCTTGTGCTGCCCAGAAACAAAATAGTCAGCCCTGCCATGTCTCAGGCCTGGGATGCTGTGCTCTACAATCACAGCAACATACCACTACACCATCAGAGCTATGAGGATCTGTAATGCTTTAACAAACATATCATTCATTCTGGTCCTTTAACAGTAATGAAAAAAAAACATCAGTCCCAAACCCATGACCCTGTACACTAGAGTCAGAGCAATGTACCACTACACCATCTGAGCTACTGAGAAATAGAAATTATGTCTGTTGAAATATATATATGAAATATTGGATAAATAATATAGATATACATATATAAATATATAAAGAAAGGGAAATGTATATATATATATATATATATATATATATATACACACACACACACACACACACACACACACACACACACATATATATATATATATATATATATATATATATATATATATATATATATATGAATATATGTACATAACATACAGTGCAGTCAGACCTCTGAACCATCCCTCTCAACCTCTTAGTGCAAGACAAATATAGGGACATATTTCAATTATCGCTGTTAGGAACGAAGACATTTGCTGCAGCAACAAGGTGCATTTCAGCAGACAATTACTGAAGGATATGAGGATGGAAACTGGAATGTTATGTCATTATTTACTGACATAAATCCATAGATCATCACAGTGATTTACCAGACAAATACAAATAAATAGTAGAAGAGAACAAAAGTATGGGCCAAGCATCTGGACATTCTGTGAAAATCCTGGCAGTGGAGAGGTATGCTCAGAACCCCTTTGTGAAAAGAATCTGGACCAAGCCTGAAAAAGTGGGGGACAAAGGCATGAAATTAGGGACATATCCAAAATACGTGAGGAGATAAGCTGAAAAAGTTGATGTACTAACACTATATGTCCTAACATATATTGACTGAAATATCACAATTCTGCAACTCAATTGCTTCTCATTAGTTAATGACCTCAATCCCCACATTATTCCACTGATGTGTCAGGAATACATAACAGTTATGTGGACCAGACCAAAGATATCGCCAGACAACAGGACATCCTACGAATGTGTGGACATAACACAGCATTAGGAAAACTACACTCAGCTAACAAGTAACATCCAAACTACAATCAGACTGACATAACACTACCCAAATCCAGCTCTGGTGCTGTACACATGCATTTGCAAATATATCAGGTACTACAAGGATGTAACACTAGTGTAAAACAGACACTGGTGTGAAAGTGCATACCCACAACCAATTGCACCACAGTCACAGCGACATACCAGTAAGCAAACTGAACACTACAGTATAATGACTCTGTGAGCAACAATATCCCATTTACCACTCACACATTACCCCTTGCCACTCACACATTACCCCTACATACACTGCCCCAAGTCCCAATGTAGTGGTAATCTTGAGGTGTTATGGGACGTGTCATGGTCTGCCCGTACAAACATATACAGGTGATAAGGAACCAGAAACTGGAGCACCATGTACAGTCAGATAGAAAGGGTCCATGACACTCACATGTACCCCCCTCCCTACACAGCCCAAATAACATGTGCACACTACACTTCTACACAATCCTGACAGTCTGTTAACAATGGCCATACATACACAGACTTCTCAAATATACAGTTTCCCACAGAATGTATAAGCACAGGACTCATATCTATGGCCGCTTCCTTGTTACATGTCTGGGAGGTCTATGACATCACTGAGATGGTAGCAGGAATGAAGGCAATAAATAATGATACTACATACCTCTGAACCTCTTAGTGCATGACATCTGGACAAAGCCTGACATAATTGGTAGACAGAGGCCCAAACACATGGGATATATTGGAAATATTGCTGTTATACATTTAGGCAGTTGCTGGTGTTACTGGGTTTGTTGTCACATACGTTTTCTGAGGGATATTCAGTCAGTAACACCAATGAATGTTAGCATGTACTGACTGCATTCCCCAGAGTATCCTACTGATTAGCCAAGGACAACAACTGTGTGGAACAAACCAGATATATGAGCCACACATCTGGACAGTGTCTAGGCCTCTGGGCAGTATAGTGGTATGACTGCAGTCATGTAACAGAATGGAAATCCCCTGATAGCTGCCAAACATGTCACCCAGCACCTTATGAAGCACAGTAAGACCAAAATGACACCCCCCCCACAACAGCTCTGGGCAATTACCCATGTATATTCAAATATAGCATGCACTACAGGGATGGAACAGTAGTGAAAAGCAGATAGTGGTGCAAAAATGTCCACCCAAAAACATTTGCACCACAGTCACAGCAACATACCAGTACCCAAAATGACCTCCAAAGTACAACGACTGTCTGAACAAACATATCCTGATTGCCAGTCACACACTACACTGACATATACTGGCCAAAATCACAGTGTACTATGAATTCTGAGGTGTTACAGGACATTTCACAGTCTGCCCCTACAAGCATACAGACCTGATAGACTGCCAGCCGCCATAGCAGCAGGCACAGTGAGATAGGTAAAGGATGTATGGCACTCACATCTGCTACTCTCCCTACCCAGCCCAACAAACATCTACACACAACACTGCTACACAATCCTGGCAGTCTGTTCAGAATGGTCAGACATACATAATTGTCATATGTACAGATTTTCACAGAATTTCCAGGGTGTGGAACCATAATCCTGGCCACTGCCACATACCACAGCCAGGAGTCTGCTAGGTCACTGGGATGATAACAGGAGTGCAGTTGGTAATTAATGATATATCATACCTCTGCACCTCGTAGTGCAGGACATCTGGACAATGCATGACATACTTGGGGGACATGGGACCAGAAAGTGGGACATATCACACATAATGGTGTTACAAAATGAAACAGTAGCTGGTGTTACATGTGTTGTTGTAACATAACATCCCTGAAGGATATGATGTCTGGAACACCAATGGATGTCAACAGTTAGTGACTACAATCCTCACATTATCCTACCAACACCACAAAAAAAGACATTGTTGGAGGAACTGACCAAACATAACAGGCAAACCTCTGGCCACTCTGTGGACAACATGCCAGGTAAGAGATATGTCAGAGGCATATCACTGTCAGATATCAGGTCACTCAGTAAATGCATGCCCAGATGAAACCTGTCTATCTAGCAACCCTCTATGTGTATAACAACACTAAAGACATGCAATCTGTACTGAAACCAGGACCTTTGTCCCACATGTTATTAGGCTGTCTCTACATGTCCTGTGAGGTATTCCTTCCTACTGTCTGTAAAGCTGCACTCCCCACACCTCCGTAATGTCCCCTGCACGGGCAAGGAAAAGGGGCAAGGCCCACATGAAGGACGTCCCATATATTGGAACTATCAGTAGTATCCAGGCCCACACCACAATACTATGTGGGCACCTACATAGCTGTATGCCTCAGCAATGCCTAACAGGACAACATCAACCCCCTCAAGGTAGGCCGAATGCTTGTGGTGGACAGCAGCAATACACAACTACCATCATAGGTGGAAATAATCGCAGGACAGGCCAAGAAGGAACAGGTGCCTCATTGGCAGCCATGTGACCTTTTTCTGCACAAGCAAATAAAGTCACAGGTGATGTACACTAAGGCTGTCTTTGAGTGCAAACTGTATACATCCACCAAGGCCAATCAGTAGGCCTTCCAGACATGTGTTCACAATTCCAGAGGCAACACACATATCTGCTCTGTAGTGGTGTCAATAACACCACATACTCATATTCCATAGATATAGACAACTGGCTGCAGACAGGTGAAGTGCAAACTTTACCCCCTGTCTGCCCATAGGTACACATGTGCATGTACAGCACCTGCCCCCCCTCCCCTCATGATCAGGAAGCAAGTCTGTAATGCCCTCTCAAAGGCAACACACAGAGGTCGCCATAGGCCTGATACTATTCCTGGCTGCATCCTACATGAACACAGGCATGGGCTCTCAGACCCATTCTGCAGTGCAGTCAACCACAGCCTGAGCACTGGTTTCATCCCATCTGAACATAGGACAGACAGAACATTGATAGAAAACAGGTTATGCATTAGCATGAATGTTCTGAAGGATACACGTCTCAAACTGAAATGTATGCCATTATGTCATGATAGCAGTCCTCAATGGCATGGCCGAAAACCTCAATACTCTCTATTTAATATAATAACATAATATTAATATGCAATAGGAGATAAATAAAAATATACAGCTCAAATCCTCAAACCAAGGTAGTGTAGTGGTCAGAGTCCCAGTTTGGCATGCAGGCATATACAGTTTGAGTACTACAACAGGCAATCCAATTTTATAAGGGAAAGCAGTGTTAAAAGTAATATTTTTATATTAAAATATGTGGTAAGTTAGTTTTGTCACCCAGGGTAGTGTAGCTGGTGTAAAATGGAAGTTTGAGTGCATATAACATGTGAAACCACCAATGTATACATGTGTCCCATGCAGTATAGTTACACCCGTTGCTACTGTAATGGAAGCACATTTTATATTTTATAAGAAATATATAAAAAAAATACATACATATATATATATATATATATATATATATATATATATATATATATATATATATAAAATATAATATAATATATTATATTATAATAATATTATAAGGCTATAATATTATAACATTATTATTATAATAATAATATAATATAATATATATAGAAATATATATAAAAAATATGCTCAGCATAATGCATCCGAGATTATCCAAGTTCAACTAACTCTGGGCAAAACCACAATCCAGATTGTAGCTTGCTACAGCCCCCCACCATGCTCCAGGATTCCCACTCCTCTTTTCTTGATACACTGGAAAATATTAAGGTACAACCCAACACCCTAATAATGGGCGATTTCAACTACCCCACCATTAACTGGGAAAACTAATTGTGTACCAACTCTTTTGCTCAACGTTTTCTGGAATTCATTAATTCCAACACCTTGGATCAACTTATCCACACCCCCACCAGGGGCAGTAATATCCTAGACCTGGTCATCACAAACATGGGAGATCGGTGTTCCACACAAGAGGTCAGCTCCTCGTGGGTCAGATCCGACCACAAGCTAATCACCCTAGACATTCTCATCCCGCTCCCACCCCCATTAGGAAAACAACCGTAAAAGATTTCTCCAAAGCCAACTTCACATTTCTTAAGACAGAAGTGGCAAACTTCACTACACCCATGCAGATGGACAATGGAGGTACAACTGCTGAATCCTACACAAATGCACTTTATCAGCACTTACATGAGTGCATGGATCGTGCTATCCCTAACAGAACCAAGATGCTATCCTCCAAAAAAAGGAAGCCAATCTGGTGGTCTTCTGCCATAAACAAACTCTACAACAGAAGAAAGAAACTGTTGCAAAAAAGAGTAAAATCCCACGATTGGAGGAACTCCCTGGTCAGCCTCAGTAAGAAGCTGAGATCCCTCATAAAATCCTCCAAAGCTAGTTATGAAAACAAAATTGCCACTGATTCTAAAGACAACCACAAAGCATTCTATAGCTATGTCAAGAATCTCAATGGCAACACTTAGATCTGCTCTGAATTACAGCACAATGACACTAAATATACAGAACCAACTGATATTGCCAACATCCTGGCAGATAGGTTCAGTGCTAACTTTACCCCCCTCTCACCCCCCTAAAAGGCCCATCTTTATACCGAAAGAATGCAAAGTTCCTGTAATCATGGCTGCACAGGTAAAAACCACACTCTCCAAAGCCAAGAACACAGCATCCATGAGACCTGCCAACATCCCAGGCTGCCTTCTACATGAACTACAGAATGAACTGGCACTCCACCTATGTACCATGTTCAATTATAGCCTCACCTCAGGCATTGTGCCCATTGAATGGCACACCGCAATGGTTATCCCACTCCACAATGGGGGGGGGCACAACAGACCCCAGGAACTACTGCCCCATTAGCCTGATGAGCCTGGTCTGCAAGGCCATGGAATGTATCATCATGGAACTCATAAACAAAGACATTGGAGATCTCCAAACTCTGGACCCCACACTGTTTGGATTTGTAAAAGGCAGATCATGTCTTCTAAACCTGATAGACTTCTTTGAAGCAGTCACCAAAGCCATAGATGAAGGTAAGGTGGTTCACACAGCCTATCTAGAGCTTGCCAATGCATTCAACACCTTCCCCCACTTTGGAATTATAGATAAACTCACTAAACTAGGTATACATCCCTATGTCACAAGATGTGTTGCCAACTGGCTTACTGACAGAACCCACACTGTGAAAGTAGCAGACTCCAAATCAGACTTCAGACCAGTGACAAGTGGAGTATCACAGGGTTCAGTCCTCAGTCCTCTCCTGTTTGGTATCTACTTCTCTGAAGTACAGGCTAACACAGAAGGTCTTTGGCTAACTAAATTCACAGATGACTGCAAACTAGGAGCCATAATTGAAACTCCTAATTATGTAGACATCCAACAAAAGGGCCTCACTGAGACAGATGCCTGGTGTCAAAGCCATGGTCTCAAGCTCAATGCCAAAAAGTGCATTGTCATCCCCTTTGGTAAAAACTCTGTACCCATGAACTACCACATAGGTGGTAGTCTACTTAACACCGAAAGTGTGATATGAGACCTTGAGACACAGGTGGACAGTAGTCTCTCCTTTGATAATCACTTTGCCACAGTGGTCAGGAAATCATTCTATGTGGCACACCTCATCACAAAAGGTTTCTCATCCAGAAAAAAAGAGGTCATTGTTCCCCTCTACTCATCACTCATTAGACCCATTATAAAGTACAACACCCCTTTTGGTATGTACCTCACAAGACATCTACAACAACTGGAAACATCGCATAAATACCTCACAAAGAGGATTACTGGTCTCAAACAGATGCCCTACGCAGACCGACTCAAAAAACTCCAGCTTTACTCTGTCGCATATCGCCTACTCAGAGGTGATCTCTGCCTAACATACAAAGCTATGTCAAACCCAGAGCTGTTGGGCATGCTCCACTTAAGGAAATCCCAATCCCTCCGAGCTACACGCTCTAGGTACCTAAACTTTGTCACCACAATAAACAGAACATGCTGGAGGGATAGATTCCTGTCCCAGATGCTTCCCATACTCTGGAACAGACTACCTATCTATGTCAAACAGAGCTCCTCATTAGCACTCTTCAAGAAAAATCTTGATGATTGGATGGGTAATATGAAATTCACCCCAGGGATCACTTCTGTGGTTCTGCTTGACGGGGGCACAGGAAAATAATTTTCTTGGGTGGCGAAAGCCAGGGTACCTTTTTGGCTAGGCGTGTATAGGCCCTTGGGCCAATAGCCTAGTACCTACCTCTGAACCTATAAGAATGAACTATGAGCAATAGTTAGAGATGTTCAGCTATGCTTAGCAGGTTTAATTATTGCTCAAAAGTGAATGCTAAGCAGCAGGTAGCTCAGCTAAGCAGATTTGCACACTGGTAAATATCGCTAAGTGACCAACACAGGTTAAGCATCTGTACATTTAACTGTGTGTTGGCATTGCTAAGCTTCGTGCAAACCTGCTTACAATTGCTTAAAACTGCTTTAATCACTGTGTTTCCATCAGCCACTGTTCTGCCTAGCAACAAAATAATTAGCCCTCTCAAGTCTCAAACCCAAGGCACTGTATATCATACTTAATGCAATGTATCACTACACCATTTTAGTTGTAGGGATTGCTGATGCTTTTTCAAACATATCATGCAGTAGAATCATTCAACCTGGACATACTGCAACAATCCAGACAGTTGAGAGGTAGGCTCAGACCCCTTAGTGTAACGTATCTGGACCAAGCCTGACAAAGTGGGGGGAGAAAGGCATGAAAATAGGGACATATCTGAAATACTGGAGTAGATAAGCTGAAACAGTTGCTGCAGTAACACCCTCATGTCTGTCCTAATATATATTGACTAAAATAGCATAAGTCCAATACTGAATTACTTCTCACTAGTCAGTGACTGAAATCCTCCCATCATCCCACTGATGTGTCAGACATACACAACACTTATGGGGGCCAGGCAACAACACATCCTACAGATATCTGGACATAACGTCACATTAGGGAAACTACACTCAGCTGTTAAGCATGTCACCAAGCACTGTCCAAACTACCGTCAGACTGACACAACACTAACCCAAATCCACTAGGGAGAATTACACATGTATTGGCAAATATATCAGGCACTACAGGGATGTAAAAGCACTGAAAAACAGACATCAGTGAGAAAGTGCATACCCATAACCAATTCCACCACAGTCACAGTGACATAATGGTAAGCAAAAGGAACAGAACAGTATAAGGACTGTGTGAATAAAAACATCTCAACATGTTTGCCACTCACACACACCCCTACATATACTGGCCCAATTCACAGTGTAGTATGATGCCTGACCGTGGTATGGGACATGTCTCAGTCTGCTCCTACAAACATGTACAGCCAATAGACCACCAAAAACAGGAGAAGCATGCAGAGGCAGATAGAAAAGGAACCACAACACATACATCAACCCCCTCCCTACATAGACCAAATAACATTGACATGCTACACTGCTATACAATCCTAACAGTCTGTCAACAATTCCCAGAAATACAGAGACCTCTCAACTGTACAGAGTCCCACAGAATGTCCAGGCGTTCCCCTCATATATAAGGCCTCTTCCACATAACGTCTGGTAGTCTGATACATCACTGGGATGATATGAGGAATGTAGGCACTAAATAATCATATATCATACCTATCAACCTATTACTGCATGACATCTGGACAAAGCCTGACATAATTGTAGGACCCATAATTGTGGAAGAAAAACAGGGGCATATTTGAAATATTGCTGTTATAAACTGAAAAAGTTGCTGGTGTAACAGGGTTAGTTGTAACATATCTTTTCTGAGGGGATATGAGGTCAGAAACACAAATGGATGTTAGCAGTTAATCCCCAGAGTATGCTACTGATTTTCCAAAGACAAAAAATGTCTGAGGAACACACCAGACATAGAAGTCTAAACTCTGGCCATTCTGTGGATAGCCCTACAGCTGAGAGTTATGTCAAACACATACTGTCAGAGTTACAATCACGCAGAAACTCCATGTTCACACAAATCCTGTTAGACTAGCATTAATCCAAATGTATAACAGCAATGCTTACATTCTGTCCCTATGTCTGGAACATTCTCCGCCATTCTGTTGGCCTATCTCCACAGTTTTGGTTGTCAGAGGTATTTCCAAATACCCTCTGTGATGATGTTGTTCACAGACCTCCATGAAATCCTCCTCATTGAGAAGGAAAAGGGCCAATGCCAACATGAAGTACTCAATTATAGGAGTGTGTTGCCATTCCATTGGATATATGAAAAACAACACAGCTGTTCTGCATGCAATTAGCAAGTGGGGGACACTAAATGGTGCACAGGCCATCAGCTGCTCATGAGCATTACCTACAAAAGGCAAGCTGCTGCCTATGCAAAACAGATGTACACCCTATATCCATGAGAAAAAGAGAGAGAGAGAGAAACATTGAGAAAAAAACAGCAGGATATAACCACCTACACCAGGAAAAAAAGTATGTCAAACAAGTAAGCATGTAATGGACTGCAGTAGGGAATATGTAAAAATGGGAAATAGGAAGTACAACATATATGTCTTAACAAGATTTGCTGTACTGATATATTGCTGATCAGAACCAATGGTCATAGCATCTGGGTCTGTCTGCAGTGGCATAGATCATAGGTCAGGCCCCTGAGTCATCTCAGGAAAGGATGGCTCACATATGACTACTACTGGAGTGTGTATTGAACAATACTGACTGTGACAATGCTAGGCCAGCTACTGGGATGTCATACATATCCATATCTTACTTGTGAATACAACTATAATATACTTGTTTGTCTCAGAAATGTGAGAGACCTATACATGGTATTTGCATAGTAAAGTACTGTTGCAGATGTGTGTGTGTTGAACTGCATGTGATGTACTGAGCTCATATCATGTAGCTGTCCAGTGTTATGCACATTGACTATATGTGTACCTCATATTTGTAGTCATGTACTCATAGATTTATGTTATGTCTGGCAAATCCTTGGCAAATCTGGAAGACTGACATTACAACATCTCATTCTTTTTCCTCTGGCTGTTCCCATTAGTGGTCACCACAGCGGACCATCTGTTGACATTTCTGCCTGTCCTCTGCATTTTGCTCTGTCACACCAACCACATGCATATCCTCTCTCACCACTTCCAAAGCCTTATCTGAGGCCTTCCTCTTTTTCCTCTTACCTGGCAGCTACACCATTACCATCTTTTTCCTAATATACTCAGCATCCCTCCTCAGCACATGTCCAAACCGATGTAATCTTGCCTCTTCAGCTTTGTCTAAAAAACATCCAACATGGGCTGATCCTCTCGTATACACATTGCTAATCCTGTGCACCCTTGTCACACCCAGTGCAAATCCTAACATCTGTAACTCTGCCACATCCAGCTCTGACTCCTGCCTTTTTGTCAATGCCACTGTCTCCAACTCGTATGACATAGCTGGTTTCACTACCCTCTTGTAGACCTTCCCTTTCACTTTTACTGGTACTTGTCTGTCACAAATCACTCCTAACACTCTTCTCCTCCCTCTCCATTCTGCCTGTACTCTCTTCTTCACCTGTCCTCCACAGCCGTCATTACTTTGAAATGTTGATCCCAATCATTTCAACACATCTGCCTTTGCCAACTCTACTCCCTGCATCCTCAACATTCCGCTATCCTCTCTCTCATTCACACACAGATATTCTGCCATAGTCCTGCTGACCTTCATTCCTCTCCTCTCTAGAGCATATCCCCACCTCTCCAGGTCCTCCTAAATCTGTTCCCTACTCTCAGTACAGTTCACAATTTCATCTGCAAACATCATAGTCAACAGGGACTCCTGTATGATCTTGTCTGTCAACCTGTCCATCACCATTGCAAATAAAAAAGGGCTCACAGCTGATCTCTGATGTCATCCCACCTCCTCCTTAAATGCATCCATCACTCCCACTGCAGAACTCACAGCTGTCACACCACCCTTGTACATATCCTGTACCACTCTTACATATATCGCTGCCACTCATGACTTCCTCATACAATACCACAACTCCTCTCTAGGCACCATGTCATATGCTTTCTCTAAGTCCAGAAAGACACAAAGCAGCTCCTGACCTCCTCTGTACTACTCCATCAACACTCTCAGAGCAAACATTGCATCTGTAGTGCTCTTTCCTGGCATGACACCATACTGCTGACCACTACTCATCACCTCCATGCTTAACCTAGTTGCCACTACTCTTTCCCATAACTTCATCCTGTGATAGATCAGTGTTATCCCTCTGTAGTTAGTACAGCTCTGCACAGCAACCCTATTCTTAAAATGGTACCCAAATACTTCCTCTCCACTCCTCATGCAGTCTCTCACTTTCCAAGATATCATTAAACAATCTGGTTAAAAACACCACTGCTATTTCCCCTAAACACCTTCAGGCTTCCACTGGTATGTCATGGTGACCAACAGGCTTTCCGGTACTCATCCTCTTCATAGCTATCCTTACTTCCTCCTTGGTAAGCTGTTGCACTTTCTGATTCACTATCCCAACATCATCCAACCTTCTCTCTCTCATTCTCTTCATTCATCAGCCTCTCCAAGTACTCTGTCCATCTGCTCAGCTCACTCCCCTCACTTGTGAGTACATTTCTCTCATTATCCTTTATCACCCTTATCTGCTGCACATCTTTCCTAGCTCAGTTCCTCTGTCTAGCCAATCGGTACAAGTCCTTTCATCCCTCCTTAGTGTCCAACCTGTCATACAGTTCTTCATATATCTCATCCTTAACCTTTACCACCTCTCTCTTTGCCATGCACTTCATCTCTTCATACTCCTGTTTACTTTCCTCATCTCTCTGACAATCCCACTCCTTCTTCCTTAACCTCTTTCTCTGTATACTGTCCTGTACTTCCTCAGTCCACCACCAGGTCTCCTTGTACTCCTTCCTCCATCCACATGTCACACCAAGCACCTTTCTATCCATCTCCCTTACTAGCTCTGCTGTACTTACCCAGATATTTGGTAAATTGTCACTGCCATTCAGTGCCTGTCTTAACTCTTCCCTGAAATCCACCTCACAATCACCCTTTTCCAGTTCCCACCATTTGATCCTAGGTGATGCCCTCACACTCTTCCTCTTCTTGATCACCAACATCATCTTACAGACCAATAGTCCATGCTGCCTAAATACACTTTCCCCTGTTACCACTTTACAGTCTCCAATCTCCTTCAAAGTGGCCCTCCTACATTGGATATATTTCACCTGTGTGCATCTTCCTCCACTCTTGTATGTTCCTCCCTCATGTTATAGTACATGTTCACCACAGCCATGTCCATTCTTTTTGCAAAAATCCACTACTATCTTACCATCTGCATTCCTTTGCTTAACACCATACATACCCATCACTTCCTCATCCCCTCTGTTCCCTTCACCAACATGCCCATTGAAATCTGCCGCAATCACCACTCTGTCACCCTTGGGTACTGTCATCATCATGTCATCTAACTGACTTCACATTTCTCTTTCTTATCCATTGCACAACCTACTTGCGTAGCATATGCACTAACAACAGTCATTACACCATCAGTTTCCAGCTTCATAAACATCACTCTATGAGACACTCATTTCATCCTCCAAAAACACTCTTGGCATACTGTCCCTTCAGGATAACCCCACCCCCTTTCTCCTCCCATCCACACCATGATTGCACAGCTGTGACCTTCCTCCCATACACCTAGCCATACTCCCCTTCCATCTGGTCTCTTGCAAACAATATATCAACATTCCCCTGGCCATCATATCAGCTAGCTCTGTCCCTATACCAGTCATACTGACAACATTAAAAGTTCTTACCCTCACTACCATACTTCTAGCCTTTCTCCTCTCTTCCTGCCACATGAGTGTTGTACATCCTCCATGGTATGTCAGTCAATGCAAAGGCTACTGTGCTATCAAATGCCTCAAGTGTGTTACAGCAATATTAAGACAGTGTCACTAATTTTGTCCCATTGTCTCCCATGTATGTGTGGTGTCCTACAGATGTTCTGCTCTACCAGGTTGAGAGGGATGACTGGGCAGCAAGAGAGTGAACACAGTGTGCCATACTGACATAGAAGAGAAATGTATATCAGGTATTACCTGTGCACATGTCAGTATGAGTAGGTGTATCTGGCCACCTCATAACAACAGACATGGGATGCAAAATCTCAGTTAATTAAGCTGTACATGTTGTACACTTGTGTAATCTTAGTTACTGTGCATCCAACAGAGAGACATTTCTACAGCTACTGGTTGTTGCATTGCCCTGACACAGCAATGGATACTACAATAAGCATGATTACCAGTTTGAAATTGGAGAGGTATCCAACTGTGTTGTGAGTTTGTGTCCATGCCTACTACAAACAGCTAAATGAACACCTACATAGCTGTATGGACTCAGCAATACCTTCCTTGTAAACACAAAGTAGTGAAGTCCCAACAACTAGTAAGAATCACACTCCTACTTTTATTCTTCCAGATACATAAAACAACCAACGACTTAGCGCTTTCGCCAACAATTTGGCTTCTTCAGAGTCATTGGGCCATGAAATCTGACAATTTAAATAATCCCTCCAATTAATACTAGACCAATCACAAAACTTCAACTAAAAATCCCATACCCACAATTCTAAGTTTTACCTAAAACATTGTGATAAACAACAATGTACACAACTTATGCACACACAATTATATGCTGTTTAAAAATTAATTATATAAAACATTTTATTTATTTATTTTTATTTTATTTTATATTTGTTGAACGGGATAGTCCGACTGGATGCATGTCCATTTTCAGCGGAGGCCCGGGGAGAAAAGCTCCAAGGGTAAGCAGATACAGCATTACATAATACCAGCATTACATATTACAAACAGACTATTTACAGAGATTATATAAGTAAGCAAGTTAAACAAGTTCCACAGGTTATAGTTTTAAAAAATCTTAAAACATACAAAGCTACGGTTGGAATTCACCAAACCAATTGTTAAACAACAGTATTTTGGTCAGAACATTGACCTTAAAAGAACAGATTTATCTTAAATAGATATGTGTTTAACTATCAATATGGTATCCCTTCATATTAAACGGTTTACTATTACAAGGTCGAACGGCACTCCTTCGACTGTAGTATAGTCGACAACGGAAGGTCAAAACTGATAATCGCGAACTCAAACAATCTAGGAATGGGTTTCAACATGGGTCGAGGTAGGGGAGATGTTTGTAGTTCAGAATAATACGAACACCTACCTCAACCCATTTTAACACCGTTCCTAGATTGATTTTTTGATTTTGACATTCGACATTTACGACCTTCCGTTGTCGACTATAGTACAGTCGAAGGAGTGCCGTTCGACCTTGTAATAGTAAACCTATTAAACAATTATATTATGTGTTATGTGTTATCACCTCAATTCAAAGAGAAAGAGAAAAAGAAACAATAAATAAAAATGAAAACTAAAACAAAAAATTCAAGGAACAATATTAGCCCTATTCTTAAGTATTGAACTAAACGATACTCCCTAATTTAGACCTGGTGGTTGCGTGGCATTGAGCCTCAATTGCCATTTCAACTCTTTAGTTTCAACCAATAATTTGTCATCCTCTCCTCTATCACCAGTTAAAACTCGGTTGATGATAAAGAAAATAAATTTCTTAAAATTGGGGCAAACTTTAGTATGTCCAAAAAGTGCATTATGTGTGTTTGATGTTTTGATAGCCCTTAGATGTTCTCCTATTCTGTCTTTGAGTCTACGCGTGGTTTTACCCACGTAAAAAGCTTGACAGCTAACACATGTTGCCACGTATACTAGCATAGCCGTATTACAATTGCATTTTCCTGGACATGAAAGAGTATAATCATGTCCTTGGACAACCACATAGGGTCCATCATTAATGTAACGACAGTATTTACACATTCCACATTTATGCATCAGTGACTTATATCTCTTCGTTCCTTTACCTTCTAATATATTTTTAATATTCTTGCCCCTGCTATGTACCACCTTCGGTTGATCACCTAATTTCATTTTAATATTGTTGTCAAAGCAAATTTGCCAAGTTCTATTAATCACTTCTATTAGGGGTGCACTAAGACTATTAAATTTCAAAATAAACACATCAGTACTTTCTTTTGTGTTTATAGTTTCTAACTTTGTCCCCGATGTCAGGATAGGTTGAAAGGATGTAAATCTCTTTTGTACTACTTCCTGTCTTACGTTTAACAATAATTTTAATGGATAGCCCCTTTCTAAGAACATGCCTACCATATAATACATTTCTTTGCAAAACATTTCATTGTCACTTACCAACCTTGACAGTCTCACCATTTGACCCTTTACTATACTTTTTCGCTGATGGTAAGGGTGACAACTGTCAAAGTGTAATAATGAGTTTGAATATGTCTTTTTCCTGTATATACTACTTCTCAAATTATTGTCACTTTTTTCTAAATGTATGTCTAAAAAAATCTATCTCTGTTGCATGCCATATATGTGTAAATTTCAGAAAGGTCGTTGTATTGTTTATATATTCCACAAACTCATTAATTTTGTGTCTCTCACCTTTCCATAAAATCTAGATGTCGTCCAAAAATCTATTGTATGACAGAATTTTTTCTTTGTAGGCAGATTGAAAAATAAACTTTCTTCCCCAAGAAAGTAGAACCAAATTTGCATATACCGGGGCACATCTAGCACCCATGGCAACCCCTGTCTTTTGGTGAAATCATTCACCTTCAGAACTTAAGTAATTATTCTTGAGAATTATTTCCATGAGATCTACAAGTATATTAATTTTATTCTTATTAATCTTGTTGCTCATAAATAAGGATTCCCTAAAATAATTTAACCCTTCTTCGTGAGGAATCACTGTAAACAGATTGACTACATCAATACTAAGGAAGGTATAGTCAATCTGTGCATCTAATAATTTCAATCTCTCAAGGCAGTGCCATGAATCTCTTAGTATGGGTTCCGCTTCTTTTACCACCATTTGAGTATCCATGTCAACAAAAGCTGCCAATGGTTCTGTTTTTGAGCCTTTGGCTACAACAATAGGTCTAAATGGTGGATTGTTGATGTTTTTATGGATCTTTGGAATTCCAAAGATCACTGGTGTTATTGGATCATTCACACTTAAGAATTTGTTGTCATTAACACCTAAAGCCCATTGGTACAAAGCATCTAATAAATATAGGTCCACCTTCCTGTATGCTATGTTCATTTCATTTCTTGACACTCTTTCATATGTTATTGTGTCATTAAGAATGTCATGCATTTTGGACACATAGTCAATATAACTCATAATGACCATGCCCCCACCCTTGTCTGGCTTCATACATCTCAGCTCTTTATTATTGGCCAGATCAATGAGTGTAAGCCTTTCATCCTGACTTAAGTTATTGTTATTTGGAAACAGTTTTGTATTTTGTACAATCCCTCTAAATTCTGTCCCACACATCCTTTCAAACATATCTACCTCTTTATAACTTGGGGGTACAAACAAACTCTTTAAAGTATTCATAGTATTTCTAATGACGTTATTACAACCATTAAAAACAATCTTAAATTAAGTTGTCTAGTGTATAATTTGAGACTAATCAATACTTCCGCTATATCCACTTTAAAAGACAGAACAAATTTTAGTCCCTTACTAAGCAACTTAAAATGTATTTCATGTATTTCTAGATTACTAAAGTTTTAAATACAAAAACCATGCTTTTTTAATACTTCACACATCATGGTATCAGTTTGTTCAATAAAATTAACCAAAGGTAAATCATCATTTGTCAAGTCCAAGTCATCAGTTTGTTCATTCAAACTGACCATAGGTATATTGTCATTTACCAAGTCACAAGCATCTTGCTTCCCTTCAGACCCCTGGTTCGATTCATGAGTCTTAATTAGTATCTGTTGTATCTCAGCTCTTGGTACCTCCTGTTGTAGTCATTTTTGCTCTGATAGTAACCATTGCTTTGGTTCCAAGTACCCCCTTCCCTCTTGTTTTTTAACCGTTCCGACCTCCTCACCTGAGGTTCTTGGTCCAAAAAACAGTCATAATTAAAGTGACTGGTACCCTGGCCATTTTCTGTATTGATATTTTATCCATTGTTGTTATAATGTACTTGTAAACCCTGCTCGGTGTTATTGCTGTTAGTACTATTGTCAGTTTTATCGACTTCATACACACAGTTCATTCTATAATCATTTCTATCCCTCATTAATTTTTTCTGCTTTGTACTAGCATTTTGTTTAACAAAGTCTTCTATATTTTTCAACAACTTCTGATAACTAACCATATACTGAAGGAATATTAAGTCATTGACAATATTTCTCCAAAATAGCTAACTTACTTGTAATGTTCCTGATAAGTATGTTGATCATCTCAAGCCCCGTTTTATCAAGTAAGCTGGTTAGTTCACAATAGGCACTCGTGTCTTTTCCTATTCCAAATGGTAGTTTCCAAATATGTAAGCCCTTCAGCACTTGTTTGAGTGACAATGATTTGTTAAGAAATAAGTTGTCCATTTGGAGTGCCCTATACTTTTTACACGTTTTCTCAAACTGTTCACGTTGTTTTTTTAGAGTTGGTCTTCCTTCCGAATCCGAATTCAAATTACTATCAGATAAACTGATTTCCGGTGCACGAAGCCATTCCTTGATGTCATTTCCTCTTTGGATATCATTGGTACCTCCTTCACTATTCATATTCCCCTCCTCCAAAACCGGAGAGTATAATTTAAAAAGTTCAGCCTGGGTGCTAGTCAATGTAGGTATGGAACACCCTTCTCTTTCTTCTCTTGTCAATAATGCAGTTAACCTCTGGACCGAGGCTGTTAGTTCAACTATCGCCGCCTCCATAAAGCTCCAAATTAACCAAAAGACAGAAATGCAATTCAACAGGTGTGGGACCAAAAACTAGTAGACAACATAAACAACCCAACAAGGGTCACACTGAGAACACAAAGTAGTGAAGTCCCAACAACTAGTAAGAATCACACTCCGACTTTTATTCTTCCAGATACATAAAACAACCAACGACTTAGCGCTTCTTTGTAAAACCTACCTCCACCAAAGTAGAGCAATTCCCTTTGCTGGACAGCAGCAATACACAAACCACAATCCCTATCTGGCCTGTACAGGGCAAAGTAGGAACAGGCACCAACCTGGCATCAAGTCTGAACAAGTATATAAGTTCACAGGTAGATTACTGTAAGGCTAACAATGAGTACAAATTGAACACCTCCACCATGGCCAATCGCAAGGCCATCTTCACATATGTCTGCAATCTCAGAAGCAACAAATCAACTCAACCTGTAATGGTGGTCAGTCAGACCACATACATACACAACATAGCTATAGTCAACCTGCTGCAGATAGGATTAGTCAAACATCACCCCCCTGGCTCAGCATCACTATAGGTGGATATGCACAGCACCCACACCCCTCCCTTCATAACCAGTGAGAAGATATATATTTCCTACTGAAAGGCAACAAACATAAGTATCCATGGGACATGATAACATCCCTGTCCGCATCCTACATGAACTTAGGCATGTGCTCCCAGCTCCATTACATACTGTAGTCACACCAAGCCTCGGCACCATCCACACCCCATCCGCATGGAAGAGGGCCAATGTCATCCATCTACGCAGACCTGAATGAGGAATAGAGGATTATGCAATTAACTGGCCCTCATTGGAGGGAATATGACACATTAAGACCAGGAGTGCAATGCAAGCTGATACTGTGCTGATAGATTATAGGGGTATGGTGTGGTTGTGAATGGTGGCTACTGATGTTCAATGTATATGTGCAGGTTCTGCACATACTGTTGCCAAATGTATGAGGTCCTGTGATGTGTTTCCATGTTTATGTCTTTCAGGTGCAATGTCACATCCGAAAAGGGCAACATTTTCAGTGGCTGAGACTACCATTATCATCAAAGCCATACTACAATACCATGCAATAATGTTCAAATGGAGCCAGCAACATCTACAGGAGAGGACTTCCCTGTGGGATGACCTTGTCCACAGGGTAAATGATGTTGGCCTGCATGCACATACATACGAGCAGGTCCGGCATCGTGCAACTGACCTCATACATCATGCCCGGCAAAGGGCTGCTGCCATGGTCAGGGACCGCACAGCCACAGATGGGGCCCCAGCCATGCAGCCCCCACTGACACACACCGAGGAGCTCCTCGCCAATCTTGGGGCACCCATCCTAGTACAACATCAGGGTACATACCAACACATGCTGGAGATGGGTGGCACACAGACAATGGATGAGGAGCATGCAGGTAAGACTCCAGTGGAGATTACTAGACTAGTGTAGCAGACATACTTATATCTGTAGAGAATCTATGTGTATGTGTCAGGTCATATTGCAGTTGTGGATGGGGTTTTCTAATGCACAGAAGTGCACATCTATGGTGAAGGACAGCAAATTGTGTAGTATTGGGGGTTGTAGTATAAATGTGCAGACATGCTGCATCCATACTGTACTAATGCCACATGTGAGTCTGCTGACAATACCTCTCTCCCACAACTACCTAGGTCCCTCTGGTCTGCATGTGGAACAGCAGCCTGAAGCAGGTGAGTATGAAATTGTTCTGTTGTGGTTTGCCCATACCCCAGGCATGTGAAGGGCATGCAATTTACTATGCACACAACTGCCAGTCATAGCCATATTGTTTTATGTGTATGTTCATTTGTGGTGGGGTTAACTGCATTACATCACAGTGGTCAACACAGGGGCCGGTCTGATGAGAATGTAACATTCCTGTAGCATACCTCACAGCCTGTCAGTGCAAGACTTCTGGACAGAGAGCAGCAAAATGAGGGGACAAATGGCCTAACTTAGGGACATGTGTGAAACATTACTGTTATACAGTGGACATAAACAGTGTACACACCCCTGTTAAGATGCCATGTGTTTGTGATATATATACAAATTGAGACCACAATATGTCAGTCCACACATTTTCCAACCTTTAATGTGACCCATAACATGAACAATTCACTTGTAAAACCAACCAATCTGTTGGGTACCAAATATGGAGTATACAAACCTTACAATAAGTGGGATGCATACGTGTGCACACACTTCAGAAAATATTTTATTGCAGCAGCTTGTGATTTACTGACAGCATTCAGTCTGCTTGGGTACACACCTGCCATCAAGTAAAGGCACTCTGAATAACACCAAACAACAGTCTGCTGTCCAAGTTGGATATTCATGACATTTGCTCAGTTGCCTGCAACAGCAACAGCCATGGCTTGCAGACAGCTTACAAAGCAGCAAAGGGATCTCATATTTGAAAGATATCACTCAGGAGTAGGGTACAACAACATTATCACAGCATTGCATATACCATGGAACACAGTGGAGACAGTCAACAAAAGGTGGATTGAATATGGGACAACAGTGCTGTTGAAAAGAACCTGACCCCCCCCCCTCCAAAACTGATAAAAAGTCATGTCCAAACCTGGTCAGGGAGGCTGCCAGGATACATACAGCAACTCTGAGGGTGTTGCATGAATCTCTTGCAAGTACTGGTGTTGTGTACTACATGTGAGAACAGTCTCCCATATTCTGCATAAGTCTGGCCTATGTGGTAGGGTCAGAAAATGGAAGCATTTCCCCACACCAAAAAACATCCAGGGGTGGATACAACTTGCAATACAGCACATCAAGTCTCCCAAAGGCATGTGTGAAAATGTGTTATGATGTAAAGAGACTATGGATTGACCTCACAGCCACAATACCAAAAGGTACATGTGGTATACAAGCAACACCTTTCTTTACTTGAAGACCACCATCCCCATGGTGATTCACACTAGTGGCATTGGCCTGCTGTGAGGATGCTGTTCTAAAGCCGGAACTGGGCCTGTAGTCATGGTGATGGAAATTCTAAACAGTTCAAAATAACACTCACATCTGGCCCACATCCATCAGGCATTTGCAAGAACGCTGAGGATGAGGAGGGGTGTCAGCCTTCAACATGACAAAGACCCGAAGCATACATCCAAAGCTACCTAAGAATGGCTCCACCTGAATGCACTCAAGGTTATTGATTGGCCCAGCCAGAGCCTAGACCTAAACCCAATAGCAAAACCCCAGTGTGACCTGACAAGGGCTGTGGACATGAGCTGCCCTTGCAATCTGACAGAATTGGGGGACCTTTGCAAGGAAGAGTGGCCAAATAATGCTAAGTCAAGATGTGCAGTGCTGATAGAGGGTCTATATTAGATCACTGAATGCTTAAAAAAGTGGACTGTGATTGATCGAACCTATGTAAGCGAAACCTTGAAATATCGAAGCAACAGAAACTCTAATTTTTTCCTAGGGAAAGAATTCGGTTGTCCGTTTCTGTTGCTTCTGTATTTTCAGTGCTGTGGTGGAAAGTTATGCATTGGGTTCAGGTAAGTGTGCGATTGTGTGGATGTGAGTGTTAGGGTGGGTTAGGTGAGTTAGGGCTAGGGCACGGGTTAGGTATGTGTGCGATTATGTGGACATGAGGGTTAGGGAAGGTTAGGTGAGTTAGGGTTAGGGAGCGGGTGAGGTGAGTGTGCGATAGTGACGGACCTTAGGGTTAGGGTTTGGGTTAAGATAAGTGGATAGCTAGTGGTGTGTGTATAGTTTAGTGTAGGGTTAGGTATCAGATTTTAGGTGTATGCGTGTGAATTGCTGTTTGTTTGGTGTGCTTGTGTTGTGTGTATGTGTTTTGGAACAGTAATTTTTTCCCTAGGGAAAAAAATCGCTGTTTTGACAATTCGAGATTGTAAGCTTTTGCTTACATAAGTTCGATCAATCACCATTCGCTTTTTTAAGCATTCGATAATCTAATATAGACCCCTGATAGACACCTTCCCAAGAATAGTGAATGCTGTAAGTCACTTAAAAGGTGCTTCAACAAAGTATCATTTTAAGGGTGTGCACACTTATGCAACCACCATATTGTACATATTTCATTCATAATATTTTACACGTAACACATTTGTTTGTTTATCAATTGGATTGCACAGGTTATATGTCACATGAAAGGTGGGTAATATATTTGAATGCATTATTGTGGTCTCATCTTATATATCACAAGAACATGGCATGTTAACAGGGTTGTGTACATTTATCATATCCACTGTAAGCTTAGAAGGCTGGTGGTGTAATAGGATTTGTGTGACCACACATTTACTGCTGGTTTGGAGGTCCAAAACTCAAATGTATGTCATTAATTAGTGACGTCACTCTTCAGATCATCCCAGTTATGTATCAGACAAACACAGGGGTTATGAGAAACAGAGCAAACATATGAGCCAGACATCTACACATCTTGTGAGGATCTGTGCAGTTGTGAGGTATGTTCTGTAGAAGTTGCCACTGTGCTATACAGGTGAGCAGCAATGATGTGTACATGGGTGCAGTCTGTGCTGGGGAAGGGCCATCACCTACTAACACTACTCACATATCCCAGAGCTCTATATTGTTAGATACATGTAGTAAAACTGGCTGAAATGCATGATGTTGAGGGCCATGTGTCATACATGTCACCATTTGGGTAATGTGAGGTCTGTGTAACAGATTTGTGCCACCTCACCTGTAAGTGTGTGTGTGTGTGTGTGTGCGTGTGTGTGTGTGTGTGTGTGTGTGTGTGTGTGTGTGTGTGTGTGTGTGTGTGTGTGTGTGCTCGCGCGCATCCATGCGTGTGTGTGTGTGTGTGTGTGTGTGTGTGTGTGTGTGTGTGTGTGCAAGTGCGTGTGCGTGCGTGCATGTGTGTACGTGTGTGTGTGTGTGTGTGCGCGCATGCGCATGCATGTGTGTGTGTGTGTGTGTGTGTGTGTGTGTGTGTGTGTGTGTGTGTGTGTGTGTGTGTGTGTGTGTGTGCATGTGTGTGTCCATGTGTACCAGCCAACCTCAAAGTGCAGGTATTAATGTTCATATGTTGTCTTCCCCACACAGGTGGAGATGGGGTTCGGGTTCCCTCCTGGTTGGAAACTGATATCATTGTCTCTGCAGACTCTGACAGTGATGATAGGAATAGTGAGGTACAGGTGGGGATGTCAGCTGCTGAATCTGTGCCATTGTTTGGCATACCACTCTTGTCCACACCATCCTCACACACAGTGACAATGCTCACATGCACCCCATCACCAGTGGCCACAGATGATGGACAGTTGGCAGGTGGTGGCATGGAACAGGCTAGTGTGGTGACTATGGCAGGTGTGAGTTTAGACACTGGCCATAGCCAGAGTGCAAGTGAGGTCCCACACAGGCGGATGGACAGGGGTGCTTGCAGGAGAGCTACTGCTCATTAAGCTGCTGTCACAAGTGCCACAGCAGGTATCACCAGACACATGTTTCAGGCTGTCATGGATGCACAGGCACGTGGAGAATACCACACCAGACAAATACTCAAGGTGGTGGATGCAACTCTTCCTGATTTACGTGGTGACATACATGACCTTGTTGAGGCCATACATCAAAATACTGAGGTTATGAATAGACTGTGAGGGGAGACCTTTGCAATCCTCTACCATGGCATGTGTGTGCTGGTGCGTGTGATGGGAGATGGGTATCTGACATGTGGATGTAGGTCAGCACCAACAACAGCTGAGAGTCTACGGGGCCATGTACCTTCACACTCCCATAGTGGCAGTGAAACCAGCACTACCAAAGGAGGGCTACTGTCCACATCACACCGGAGCAAGCCATGGGCACATGGTTCTGGCCGGTCCCATCAGGAGCACAGATCCAGCAGACAGCAGTCATCATCAGGAAGCAATACTGCATGTGGCCTTTGGCCTGGTGGTGCCAGTGATACCGCTGGCAGGACCATTTCCCATGTCTGTGGCCAGAGACGGTGAACTGGACACCCTGCCATGTATGGTCCACAGCTGTCCAACATGCCCCTGTGTAGGGCAGCCACATGCTATGACTGTGTGCATACACACACACACACACACACACACACACACACACACACACACACACACACACACACACACACGCACACACACACACACACACACACACACACACACATATCTGTATCACAGACAAGTCACCTCCAGACACTCACAGCACTCTTGCACCTCTGCACAGCTCATCTATTGAATACCAATCCAAACATACACATGATGTCAAACATATGGTCCAGCCTAGGCCTCTGGCAAACCCACACCACACCCTGTGCATATGATGATACCTGTGCCACATCCCTGTCATTCATAACATCAGTGCAGGGACATGCTAATATGGGTCTGATGCAAAATGTGAATATAGTACAGTGTAGCTATGTAATACTATGTAAGGTGTTGTATGCTTGCATTTCTTATGGGTACACATACAGGTGTATGTACCTTATTAGCCAGGATGCATTATTGCTGTTAGTACCACTGACTGTATGTAGTCTGACATGCTGTAGTCTGTTTGTGTTCCAGGTGTCTGTGTGTCTGCAGGCTGTGGCCGTGCAGACATTTCCAAGAGGGAGTATGGTAGAGTGGGAATACACTGACTGTGTCATAGGCAAGGTACAGCTTTATATGTACATGCACCAGGTGTGTATGCATGCAACAGTGTGTGAGGGACCCTGTTGTTAGACAGTGTGACCTTGCATATATAGCCCTTGTCACAGACAGGTAGCCTTCAGACATGTCACCTCAGTGTTGTGTAGTACCACAGGCTCATACATGCAGAACAGGCTACTGCAGTACTGTCAGCAGGTCCCTCACAAGCGTAGCCATTACATCAACTGCAACAAATTCACCTGACAACACCTGTTGGCCCTGCTATTTCTTTCCCATACACTCTACCCTGATGCAGTTGATGAGGGCATGCATGATACTGTGTACGACAGGTTTGTGGTATGTATTCCTGAGTTCACTGGGTGGAACGGGGACAAAATGGTATATCTTTTGCATACACAAAGTAAAGACTGACACAGAGGATGTGCATACAGTAACACAAACTCAGTTGGCAATAGACAGAATAATAAACCTACATTTCCACTTTGATGTACTTTAGTACTACATACACATGACATGCCCCACAGATTATATGCATGGGACAAAACACATTACCTCCTACAACATGTAATGTTCTGAATGCCTTCATGGATGGTGAGATAACCCACAAGAAATAGCATGTGGAGTCATGTATTGCTCCTACAAGTCTGGACAAGTGATAGTGTAGCAGATGTTGTATCAGCATGATGTTTCAGTTAGGTATGATACCGGTTGCTAGCATGTGTGTCACTACACTCACTGTGGCTGATTTGGCAACAATATCACCTACATGGGCATTGTTAAGGGACACAGACCACATAGAGGTTGGAAACATCTGGATATTCCATACACATCTGTACAGAGGACTAGTATGGACTGCACAATGGTTTAACATGCTGCATGTGACACAGATGCTGTTACCACAGTACATAAAATAATACCATCAGGAGATGGCAAACAGATGTGGATGGTACACACATCAAAATGGTATCAGCCAAACAGGATATGATCTTCACCCAAACATACTGTTACCAGTATTGAGATTAGAACCTCTACCTATCACTACTATAGTGTTATGCAGTTGTCAGATGTGCCACTGAGCTAACATAATTTCATGTAGTCCCAAGGTACTTCTAAGGTGAATAACATCAGCAGGCCTAGTAAAGTAGGGTGATGGGAAGTTTACAGGGTGGTGCACAATGCAAAATTGTATAACCCACACAGTATGTGATTCTCACACAAACACACACAGTTGTCAGTATTGAGATTAGAACCCCTATCTATCGAATTATTTCTACTATAGTGTTAAGTAGATATCAGATGCGCCACGGAGGTTACATGATTTCACCAGCTCCCAAGGTACTTCTAAGGTGAATGACATCAGCAGGCCTAGTAAAGTAGGGTGACGGGAAGTCTAAAGGGTGGTACACAACTCAAAATGGTATAACCCACACAATAAACGATTTTCAACAAACAGTTGCCAGTATTGAGATTAGAACCCCTACCTATCCAGTTATTTCTACTATAGTGTTACCCAGTTATCAGATGCACCACAGAGCTTACATGATTTCACTTAGTCCCAAGGTACTTCTAAGGTGAATGACATTAGCAGGCCTAGTAAAGTAGGGTGATGGGAAGTTTACAGGGTGGTACACAACTCAAAAAATGGTATAACCCCACAGTATTTGATTCTCACACAAACACACACACATACACACACACGCACACACGCACACACGCACACACACACACACACACACACACACACACACACACACACACATATGCTTACTTGCCAGTACTGAGATCAAAACCCCTGCCTAACTAGTTATTTGTACTAAAGTGTTACACAGTTATCACATACACTACAGAGCTTACTGGGCTATCAAATGGCCAAAGGTGCTGATAACTGCACAGCTGAGGTAAACTATTATAGATGCCGGAAAGTCTGCCATCAGTTTTTCCCTTAGATGTTGCTAGTTCTTTCTCTCTTGCACTTCAAATAGTCTAATAACTTTGCACTTCAGCAGGTTTTTGAATCAATTATTCTAGCACATCTGAGAGCCATCAGCAGTAGTCATTCCTCATGGAATTAGCTCCAGTACATAGTAGTTATGACCACCCCTCCTAGCATGATTAAAGTGCAGTTCTCTGTGCTTTTGCCCATTAACCTGGTGCACTTGGGCATTCTGAGGCACTGTTGCAACTGCCTTATGTACACAGACAACCCTCTCCTCTAAACTCCCAATATTCAGACTTGTGAGAGATACTCCTATATCACTGAATTGGAAGATATTCAGTCTCCAGCGAAGACTGGACTAGCTGGTCAAGAGGAGAAGGCTCAACACTGGCACCACACCACATGGAACACATACCCCTCCAGAACACCCACTATCACAGCTCTGACATAAAAACAAAAACACACACACACACACCTTCACAGAGGCACTCAATAGACATTTACCCAAACAGCAGAGACCACCAAGACAGGCACAGCACAAACCACAGAACACATATCTCATCTACACAGTGTGCCCCTCAACCTAAGCCCCTAAGGGTAACCACCTTTCCCAATGCAGTAATCATAGGTGACTCAATAGTGAGACACAAAGATGTCCCACTCACTAGGTTGAACAAGGAGAAGGTAACAGTCAGCTGTATATCATGTGCCAGAATCCAACACATAACACACCCAGTCAGGGCACACCACAAAAACTACAAGTATCAGTCTGTCATTGTCCATGTGTGTGTGTATGACTTGAGATGTGCCTCCCTGGACTACATGAAAAGAGACATGGTGGAGCTCTCAGATTATGTGGGCCAGGGAAGCATGACAGTAGCCCTGAGCAGTATACTACTGTCAC
This sequence comes from Protopterus annectens, assembly GCF_019279795.1. Classification (NCBI taxonomy): domain Eukaryota; kingdom Metazoa; phylum Chordata; order Ceratodontiformes; family Protopteridae; genus Protopterus; species Protopterus annectens. The sequence continues at coordinate 1,903,091,080 of NC_056731.1, read as the reverse complement.
CCAGAATAATACCGCAGTACAAACAACAAATGATTGACTTCAACAATTGGCTTATGTGTCTGGAGTCATTCTAAGGGGATCCAGTATCTGTCTGCTTGGTATGACATGATTGACAGACTGCACTGTCACTCCTGGGTTTCCAGGTACTGGCTAAGTGTCTTGCCACCCTTGTGCTGTAATGGAGGCCTGATTTACAGCAGCAGACAGCACCCCTGCACTACCAGGCTATAACTCATTCCACAACTGTCAGCCCTAAAACATGGACCACAGCTCCAAAGGTGGTGGTGTCTCCATATTCATAGAGGATATGCACACCTCCAGACTAGTATCCCAGTATAATGCATCTGAGATACTTCCGATACAACTGACATTGGATAATAGTGCAATCCAGGTCATAGCCTGCTATAGGTCCCCATCCATGTCCCTGGACTCTCAATCCACATTCCTCAACACCCTGGAATCTATCAAGGTCCAACCCAACACACTCATACTAGGAGACTTCAACTACCTCTCCATCAACTGAGAAATATACTCAAGCACCAATACACTGGCCCAACACTTCCTAGAATTCATCATTTCCAATGCCCTGGATCAGCCCATTCTGACACCCAGTAGAGATAGCAACATCCTTGACCTGTGTTGATTACTTACATATGGGACCGTTGCTTAACAACAATAGTCAATCCCTACCTGGTCAGATCCAACATAGAGTAATCACCATGGAAATACACATCTCACCCACATCCTTTGTAAAGGTAACCACCTTGAAAAACTTCTCCAAAGCTGACTTTGGACTCCTAAAAACAGAGGTGGCTAACTTCACAGCTCTCATGCCAATGGAAAACACCTGCAGGACTGCCAAATCATACACAAATGTACTGTACAAACATGTACATCAATGCATGGAACTACCCATACCCAACAGAATCATAACACTCTCCACCAAACACTGGAGGCCAATCTGGTGGTCCCCTGCCATTAATAACTTGTACAACAGAAGGAAGAAACTGTTGCAGACAAAGGTGGAGTCCCAAGAGTGGTAAAACTCCCTTATTAGCCTCAACAACAACTTGAGATCCCTCATGATATCATCTAAAGCCAGCTATCATAGCAGAATTGCAGCAGACATTGACAAAAATCACAAAGCCTTTGATAATTATATCAAGAACCTCCATGGCAATACCCAGAAGTGCTCTGAGTTACTGCACAATGCTATCTCCTATAATGAGCCAACAGATATTGCCAACATTCGTGCCAGCACATTCAGTGCCAGCTTTACCCCTCTCCCCCCTTAGGGGAACAATTAGATTGCCAGGTACCCAAGATTACTGCCACCCAAGTTAAACCTGCATTGTCCATGGGCAAGAATACCGCTTCCATGGGACCCAAAATTATTTGTGGCTGTGTTCTACATGAACTACAAAGATACCTGGCACCACATCTGTGTGCCCTGTTCAGTCACAGCCTCACCTCAGGCTTTGTTCTCCCAAATGACGCACTGCTACAGTCATCCCTCTCCATAAAGGGGTAGCGACTACAGACCCTGGTAGCTATCAGCCCATTAGCTGAACGAGTCTGATATGTACAGCTATGGAGCGCATCATCAGGGACCTGATTGACAAACATATAGGTAATATCATAACTCTGGACCCCACACAGTCTGGCTTTGTGAAAGGGAGATCATGTCTGCTCAACCTGGTTGACTTCTTTGAGTCAGTCACCAGGGCTGTGTGTGACAGTAAGGCACTGCATACAGCCTGCATCAATCTGTCCAAGGCTCTTGATACCATTCCTCAGTAAGGAATTATTGATGAACCCACCAAACTAGGCATCAACCCCTATATCATTAGTGGGGTTGCAAACTGGCTCACAGATAGAACACATAGTGTGCAAGTAGCAAGCTCCAAGTCACACTGCCAACCAGTCATGAGTGGAGTCCCACAGGGATCACTCCTGGATACTCTCCTGTTCAGCATCTACTTCTCAGGAGTCCAGGCCAACATGCAGGAAGTCTGGCTGACCAAGTTCACAGACAAATGCAAGCAGGGAGCCATCATTAACTCCACAAGTGATGCTGACATCCTACATAAAGGCCTCACTGAGACCACTGACTGGTGTGGAAACCATGGCCTGAAGCTTAACACCACAAAATGCATCATCAGCCCCTTTAGTAAAAACTCAGTTCCCACTAAGTACCACATCGATGGGAGCCCACTGAACACTGTAGGTGTTATAAGAGACCTGGGTACACAGGTTGACAGCAACCTCTCCTTTAACCACCATATTGCCACTGTTGTCAGGAAATCCTTCTATGTGGCACATCTCATTACCAAGGATTTTGCATCCATCTTCTATGTACTCTTCCCTCATTAGACCAATCATCAAGTATAATGGCCCATTTTGCATGTACCTCACTGGACACCTGCAACAGATGGAGAGGCCACAGAAGTACCTCACAAAGAGGGTCCTAGGCATTAAACACATGTCCTACACAGACAGACTCAAAAGACTCCAGCTATTCTCTGTCTCATATCACCTACTTAGAGGCAATCTCTGCTTGAATTACAAAGCCATGTCTGACCCAGCTCTTTTAGAAATGCTATATCTAAAGACATCCCAATCCCTCTGCACCACACACTGCAGGGACCTCAACCTCATTACCACAATCAACACAACATGCTGAAGGGACAGGTTCCTCACCCAGATACTGCACATGCCCTGGAATAGACTTCCCATACATGTCAAGCAAAGCACCTAAATGACCCTGTTCCAGAAAAATCTTGATGAGTGGAATGGTAATAGAAAGTTCACTCCAGGGATCACTCCAGTGGCTCTACTTGATGGAGGTACTGGGAACTAACGCTGGGTGGCACAATGGTAGGGCACTTCTATGGGCTAGGCTTGTAAAGGCTCCAGGGTCATTAGCCTAGTACACACCTATGAACCTATATGGGGAGTGGCATCAGCATGACTGATAAAGTAGGTCAGTGGGTGGGAAACTTATCAAAATACTTCTTCCTGCAAACATGCACACTTACACACATTTGCCAGATTTGAGAGTAGAACCGCTGCCTATCTAGTTATTTGTACTATAGTGTTACACAGTTATCACATGCACTACAGAGCTTACTGGGCTGCAACTGTCCAAAGGTGCTGATAAGGTGAATGACATCAGCAGGAGTGATAAAGTAGGGCACTGGGTGGGAAACTTATCAAAATACTTCTTCTTACAAACATACACACACACTTACTTACCAGATCTGAGATTAGAACCCCTGTCTAGCTAGTGAGTTGTACTATAGTGCTGCACAGTTATCACATGCACTACAGAGCTTACTGGGTTGACAACTGGTCAAAGGTGCTGATAAGGGGAATGACATCAGCAAGACTGATAAAGTAGGACACCGGGAAGTATTGTGGGTGGGAATGGCCTAAAACAGTTTCACCTACAAACAAACAAACACACACTCCCTCACTTTGACATACACAACTATCTCACACACACACACACACACACACACACACACACACACACACACACACACACACACACACACACTTGCCAGCATTGAGATTAGAACCCCTACCTATCTCATTATTTGTACTATAGCGTTACACAGTTATTGCACATGCTACAGAGCTTATAGGGGTGATGACTGTTCAATGGTACTTCTAAGGTGAATGACAGCAGCGGATCTTGTGAAGTAGGGCAATGTGAAGTGTACTGAGAGGGAAGAGTTGCATAATACGTAGACCTATGGACACACACACACACACACACACACACACACACACACACATACACACACACACACACACACACACACACACACACACACACACACACACACACACACACACATGCAGGCGATGTGATATTATAAACCCAACCTCAGTACTGTTACACAATGGTGCTCACCTTTTATGCTGGCATGTGCAATTGTTTACAACTGGTATGCCAATGTCCACAGCAGGAGATCATTGTATGCCATTCAGGGTATCTGTGTGTGTGACTCACTCTGTCTGTGCCCCCCTGTGTCTCCCTCTCTATCACTGTCTTTCTCTTAGTTCCCCACATCTATTTGTGTATATGCTTTACATATGTTGTTATCTGTTGCCCACATATATGTGTGTATATCTCATGCAACAGATGCAGATATATCACATATGGGCCACCTACAGCAAGCTGGGGGTAATCCTGTCTGATATGTCTGTGTGTGTGTGTGTGTGTGTGTGTGTGTGTGTGTGTGTGTGTGTGTGTGGGGACAGTTGAGGTGTACATAGCTGTCTGTATGCACAGACATATATAAACAATACAGTCATATATTCTGATGTGGGTTTCAACATATCCTGTGATTTTATGAGTGTAGGAGCATTCTCAGTGTGACCTTCTATAGTTAGAGTGGGACTCCATTCCAGAGATAGGTGTACTCCAGTCCAGGGTTTTGTGTACTACAGCCATACCTCTCAGGAGTACATAGGACTTTCCTCAGGGTACTTGGTTTGTTTAGCAGACATTTTCTGACATATCTGTAATCTGAAATTGCAGGGTATTATGTCATTACCAAGTGCCAGATATCCTCAGATCATCACAGCGTTTTATTCATTTATTTATTTTATTTCATTTTATTTTACATTTGTTGACCTGGATAGTCTAATTGGATTTATGTCCATTTTCAGTAATGTCCCGGGGAGATAAGCTCCAAGAGATTACTAGACTACTAACATACAGATACTAGTTGTTATACAGTTAAATACTACAAATTTTAAACAGTTCAGGAATCTTCACAGTTTATACAAAAAACATGTTACAAGCATTAGATAAGATATTTTAGACTTTATGTACAATACTTCATTAGTAACTAGAAAGTAATTATTAAACAAATACATACTTCAAGTTTCAGCAGTTCAGCAATGCTCACAATTTAAACAATACTTGTTGCCTGCCTTAGGTAGGATGCTTTAGAATTATATGCAGAAGAATTTAACTAGGTATTTTAAATTATCTCTATTAGGATAAGATATGTTTTTGCCAAGGATAGGCCTTGATCTAAAATGACACAGATAGAGCAGGAATTAGGTCTTAAGAGAGGGTATTTGGGATATAGTATGAGATTAGTCTGGATTTGTACAAGGACATAACCAATGAGTTTTAAGATAGCGTTTCAGATTGTGTTTAAAAAGTGTAAATGAAGACAGTGATGTAAGTTCATGGGGGAGTTGGTTCCAATACTTTCCAGCTGCATTTGAGAACAGAACATCTCCTGCCATGTTATTAGATTTACATGTTGATACAAATAGTTTATTAGATGAGCATAAAGCTGAAAAGTTCTTATATTGGGTAATGAGACTAGCAAGTATTGGGGTATTGGTAGGTTGGAAAAGGGTTTTGTGTGCAATGGCATGTTGTTTAAAGTGAATCTGATTCAGAAGCTCTAACCAGCCTAATTGTTTCAGATTATGGGGTGATGGTTCCTAAAGGAGGAAGCAGTAGCAAATCTGGCAATGCTATTGTAAGCACTGACTAGCTTGTTAAGGTTATTTTTTGACAAGTTAGTATATATGGAAGAAGCATAGAAAAGTGTGGAGATAAGGTGGGAATAGGCAATAGTGTTTCTGGCTAGTGGGGGGAGAGAAAGGGTTTTATCCTATAGAGGGAACCTAGTTTCCTGTTGACAGTTTTTATGGTATTGTTGATATGGGTTTCAAAGTTCAGGTTGTTATCAATGGTTACCCCTAGAAGTTTAGTTGTTGGATCGGGAGATATGACTGTACTATTATTGGATAAGACTGAAAAGTTCATTGGAAGTGATTTACAGGTAGGAGTGAAGAGGAGGAGTTTGGGTTTTTTTTTGGAGTTCAAGAGGAGGCAGCATTGTAGAAACCAATTTTCTGTTTTATTGAACATTGTCTGAGTTAGAGTCTGTGGCTGGGATTGAGATTTAGCTGAGCAGATTATCGTCGAATCATCTGCGTATTGTACACAGTTAGTTAAAGGAATAGCTAGGTTGAGGTCATTGATAAATATTGAGAAAAGGAGGGGGCCCAATAAAGAACCCTGAGGAACACCTAGGGTAACTGGGAGATGGGATGAGAGGTTGTTGTCCCATAGCACTACCTGCTGTCTATTATCAAGGTAGGACTGGAACCATTTTATAGTCTTTGTGTCCAGAGAGAAGGATTTTAGAATATTGAGAAGTAAGTGGTGGTTGACCATGTCGAATGCTTTTGAAAGGCCGATGAAAAGTGCTGAAGAGAAAATATTACGTTTTTTTATTGATGCTGTCAGTGAAGGATGGGAGTTCAGTTGTTGTACTGTGGGAAGGCCTGAAGCCATATTGAGATTTGGCCAGTAAATTGTTCTGGAGTAGGTGGTCTAGTAACTGTTTGTGGATGCACTTTTCCATTATTTTAGCTAATGTGGAAAGTAGAGCTATGGGATGATAGTTAGAATATTCTCTGGAGTTTCCACCCTTGTGTAGGGGGATAATGTAGGATATTTTCCAGATGGTGGGAATAGTGCTTTCTTGTATGGTTCTATTTATCAGCAATGATACAGGATAAGCTATGACTCTGGTTGCCTTTTGCAGGTATTCAGCAGGTAGCTAGTTGGCTGAGGAGGTAGTAGGTTTTAGTTTCCTTAAGAAGTTGCAGATGAGGGAAGTTGGGACAGGTTGCAGGTTTAGAGTTGTGAGGGAGTTAGTAGTATTAGTTGGAATGGCAGAGCTATCGGCTCTTAGTTGATTAGCAAGTGTTTGGATGGTCTCAGTGAAGAAGGTATTAAAAGCATTAGCAGTTTACTTTGGATTGTCAGAATTTGATCCTATAGGGGGTGGTGTTGCAGAATGGCCTGGTTGAAGTAGTCTGTTTATGCTAGCCCAGAACTTTTGTGGATTATTTTGGTTGGTCTGTTGGAGGTGGAAGTAAACGTTTTTTTTATCTTCGAGTATAGCTTTCTTAGTCTCATTTCTTTTTTGCCTGAATTGTTGTTGGTCTACGGGGTTTTTAGTTGTTCTCCATAGTGCCCAAACTTTATTTCTCTGTTGAATTTTCTGCCTAGTTTTCTTTGTAAGCCATGGGGCGGGTTTAGATTTAATTTTGATGGAACACTTTGGTGCATGGTGGTTAAGGATTGTTAAGAATTTTGAGTTAAAGTAGTTTGTTGCTTCATCAAGTGGGAGGTATTTTATAGGTGACCAATCACATTCTTTTAGTTCAGCTTGGAAGTTATTGGGGTTAAAGTTTCTGTTGCTTCTTATTGTTTTATATATGGTTGGGTTGTGTGAGCTCGACCTTTGCCTGATTATGTAAGTGAGTGAATGGTCACTTACATCATCAGGGAGGGTCCCTACATTATAGTGTGGTTGGTGATTATTTATTAGAATCCAGTCTAGGATGGATTCTTTGTTATTGGGTTTATTAATTCTGGTTGGGGAGTTAATTGTTTGTGAGAAGCCATTAAGGTTAATATGGGAGGTTGGTGATTCAGTAGAGCAGTCCTTCCAGTCTATATTAAAGTCTCCAAGAATTATTGCCTCTTGGGGAATTTTTGTGGAGAGTTCAGCAAGGATACCTTCCAGAGTGGTGATGTTGTTACCAGGGGGCAAGTAGATACATATTATATTTAGGGATTTGCTGGGATTAAGTTGAAGTTTGGTGCTAATGATTTCTGCATTGTTTTCAGAAGAGGAACCAAGATCTAGCATAGATATTTGTAGCCCTTCTTTATAGAGGATAGCAACACCCCCTCCTTTTTTTACTGATGTTGTTCCCAGATGGAATAATTTCAACATCTTGTGTAGTGGGTTTTAGCCATGTTTCTTTTAAACAAATTATATCAAAGGAATGAACATCCAGGAGAGCATGGAGGTGGGCAATTTTATTAATAATAAATTTTATTATTTATGCTGCGAATATTGAGGTGAGCTATATAGAGTGAGTTGGGAGATTTAGATGGGCTATTTGGGGTAGAGGGAACATGAATTTGTGGTTCTGTGCTTGTTTTTTGTCCTGGTCTTGGGTTAGGATGAATGTCCCCATCTAGTAAGGAGAGGTGTAATAGTTTGTTTAAGGAATTGTGGAGGTTAAAGTAATGATGAAAAGGTTTTTTAGGTTTTAAATAGTTGTATTTGATATGGGTCAGTCTGTGATATTTAGCAGGTAAATAGCTAGGTAAAGATGTTATATCTATGTGTTCTGGGGAGTTAATTAGAGGTATAGTACTTGTTTGTGCATTAGGGAAGTTCAGCTGTAAATATTTTGACTGTTCATATGAGGTTAGCAGGTAGGCTGCTGTTAGATAAAGTAGGAGAAAGACAATGATTAGGAGCTTTAGTTGGATTTTGAAAGGTCATGTTTGCATAGTGACTAATAAGCTTACTGGCGTTCTTTAAAGGGGAGGGGTTATACTAGGGGTGATTAGAGAGAGGTGTATGTAGAATGTTAACAAGATGACTATTGTGATTGGATTGGAGAGGAAGAGGGTGTGGTGAGGATGTATAAGCTTAGGAGCAGTAGGGGTGGGTGGGAATTGGGGGTAGGGTATGGGGAGCGGAGTGAGCCCGCAGGGCGAACGGAGCGGGTAGAGACAAGAAGGGTAAGGAGCTGAAAAGAACAATCAGTTGAACCAGGGATTACAGTAGGTAGGTAACCCTAAATACTGAAATAAACTTAAAAGAGTAGATAATAGAGCTATTTGGAGGGTGTGTGAGAGCTAACCATAAAAAATAGATGTTATGGGCTACAGTTTAATAGCAAGTCTGTGGATAAACAGTATATAGCAAAGATGTAGTACAGGTCAGAGAAGGCTTCAAGGCCTGGAAGGGACAAGTCTGCCACCTGATGGCCCAAATTAATTTATTGTAAGCAGGGTAAAAATGAGGGAGTTTAGGTTCCTAATGCAAGAAAAGGAGTAATGGTTCCGAGTGTCTTTAAATGGTGGAAAGAGTAGATTAGACTGGTTACAGAGTGGGGAGGGAGTAAAGCTGCTGGTTTTCCTGGCTAGCGCTTTATAGCCACCTAGATCTAATAATAAGTTATAGGCTATACTGGCCGTGATAGTTTAGGCACATACTTTCATGCTCCATTTACTGAGAAAGTACAGGGATAGGTTGCTCAACTGTGGAGACTGAAGGGAGTTTGGACAGGGTCCTTGTTCTTCAGGTTGTTAGTTTCTGTGTCCTAGAGCAGTGTACTCAGATTGGAGAGCTGGGATTGTTTTAGGAGGAAAAGAGAGAGAGAAAAATAGAAGAAAAAAGATATTTAGTTTAGTATCAAAGGCATTGTAATTAAACTGAATATTACAAGCATATAATCATGTAGAACTGTACAAAAATGTAATTCAGGCTATCAAGTTCTCAAGTTGTCTTGAAAGATGCATCACTCCTTACAAGTCTTCTAATCAGTATTATAGCAAGTGCTTATCAAAAGTAAGTCAGCAAAATTCTGGTCAAATCTTATTATTCTAACTAGGCTAGGAACAAGACTATAGGAAGCTACAAGGTATATATCCAGTTAGGTAACAATGATAGCTGTAAAGTTATCATTAGCACTAACACTATAGAGCAATAACTATAACTATAGCTTAACTATAGCTTACATTAATAATGTAGTTCACACTTTTTATTAACAGCTCATATATATAAATGAGTAATGCAGATAGTAACTATATATGTAAGCCTATATGTGCTTAATGAACATAAGTATTGTAAAAGCATAGCATGGTTAAATAAGCATATACAATTATTCTTGTATGAATGCTATCTGCCAAAACATTTACAATTGTTACAGCACACCCAATGTTTTTAATCATAGACCTGAAACAATAACCTTAGGTGGACATTGCAGGGAAGTAGATTTCTCTAACTTAATGCAGGGACCTTTGACATTGTAAATATGTGGGAGCGTTAAGAAAAGTAAAGACTCAAGCATTAAAAATACTACATTAAATGACCACTCATATGGGGCATCTGATTTAAGGTGGTGCAGCTTTTACATCAATGTTTAAAACTTAAGAACACCCTTCAAGTAGTGTACAGTAAAAACAACCAACGAACAAACTGCTGACTGTAAACTGAAACTGAAGAAGCACAAAGGCATGGAAAGTCATGGGTAATCCAACAAACTTGAAGCACTTTTAGTCCTGCTCACTGGCAGGACTTCATGAAGTCCTGCCAGTGAGCAGGACAAAAAGCGCTTTAAGTTTGTTGGATTACCCATGACTTTCCGTGCCTTTGTGCTTCTACTGTAAAAACAAATTCACTTAGTAATACTTAAAGTCAGTATGTCTAATGGTACACTATTTCATTGAGGATGAGCCTGAATTCTAATGTAGAAGCTGTAGGTGTGGATATTTAGCTAAGGCAAAGCTCAAGTTTAGAGTTAGCCTCTCCGTTCATGTTTTCTTTTATTGTTATCTATATTGGTTAGTTGTGGTGCAGTCCTAGCGTTCTCACATATACCTCTTATCCTTGTTGAAATTTACAAATGCTACTTGTGTAAAAATCAGCCACGTTCATACATTTCACATTAAATTAGCTAGTAGAGGTGCGATTAGTGATTACCATACGCACCTATTACTCTAGATGCAATCTTAAATGTAGGCAAGTACGTCTCCTCATTTATTTCTTAGTCTGCTTTTAAACTATATTGGCTAGAGTATTCCGTTATGGCTTTCTGGACACTCCACGAATCTGTGGTGAAGATGTAAGTAAGAGCCAAATTATGACCTTGCACAGGTATCCCAGCCCCGATACTGTTCTGCTATTGCATTCTCTAAACGTACGTGGAAGTTACAGCAAGTTACCAGAGGAATACTAGTTGTATGATGCATAGACCAATATTATGAGGGCAGCTATGTAAATTCCTGCCCAACAAGGCTATTTGTGAGGTGTGGCTACAGCCAGTTTAGTAATGACACAGCTAAGTAAACAGTCAAGCTACCTGGTGATATACTGGCTGGGGATCTCCTGTTCGTGTGGTATCTTTATAACCTGAGATGTCATATCCTTGTGTGTGCATACCTCTCACCTGTACATTTTTTGGCAGGTTGTCCAGGTGTTTGGCTAGTGGTTTCATCCTTTCTACATAAACTTGTGTTTTTATGATACGTTAGTTACATATAATTGAAGAGTGATGTTACAAAATAATGACAGACATTACGTTTCAGACTACATATCCTTCAGACAATTCACGCTACTGCAAACCCCTCACCCTACCAACTTTCTCAGTATGTAAGGGCAATATTTACAACACATTCCTATCACTGTTCCTTTGTTCCACTTTTACTTCTGCCCTTGTCCAGAAATCTTGCTGTCAGAGGTTGCAAGTTATGTGTGTGGGTGCAGAGTGCATTCAACTGTGCAGGCTAGCTTAAGCTAATCTCTGTACCTTAGGGCTCCAGTGGGCTTACAATATGCTTATACACCCCCTTTTCATGTCTGTTGCTCCTCCTAGTTACATCATCATGCTAGAGCACCTACAAGGTTAGGTGTAGTTTGGGACTTAGAAGATTTTTGTGATTCAGTGCATTTCCCCTCATTTGCATACCCTACTGCCTTAGTCTATAGTTACTGCACTTACACAGAGCCTTTCCCCTTGACAGCCACTGTTCCCTGGTATTGTTTTCATTCTGCATGCCTTAGACTATAATGGTAAAATGCAGATTTCCCTTAAAATTGAGTTTTCACCTTTTTTTTTATTTTCCACCCGATCCCATTTGCACGCCACTACCCTATGCTTAAATGGCCAAGATCGGACAAAAAAAAGTTTAATTTTTATAAAAAATAAAGTTTTCCATGCCAATGGCCATATATTTGGCCATTAACATGCCTAACCACTGTAATACATGCTTTTTTGAGAGCTGTCATGCCTCCGTTTTGTTATTTGCAGAAATGTATTCAGTTAGTAACCGAATACATTTCTGCAAATAACACTGTTCCTGCACAATACCTGGCTGCTTGGTGAATCACTAATTCACCTCATTTGCATGTTTTTCACCAGCAAATGAGGTAATTAGCATTCTGCAGCTGTATCCATGCAGGAGCAGTGTAGGCATGCTCATGCACATCAGATCAGCTGTTTGCTGGATTGCTTGGCGGCCATATTTCGTGCAGGAATGGCTACACTGTTCCTGCATGGAAAAATTGGCTTCCTGAATCCCAGGGAATATGTTTTAGAAGCATGAACTCGAATAATGAACCATGCAGACAGATAAGAGTATAAGTAATAAATACATTCTTCATAGGTAAGTCCAGCAAATATCTGTTGTTGTTACAGGTAATACTATTTGCTCTCTATGGTACACTATGCACAAGCTCACTGGGGTGAAGTTCAAATATATTAGCAACTAATGATACATAAGGCACAAGAACTAAATTATATTCTACAGCCCTACAACATTTATACTGCAGAAGGATACATTTATATTACTCATATGAATTTCTAGTAGATGAAAATACTAAATCCTGGCACTCAGATTAGGCAAAGCATCAAATCCATACTGGTCTGTGATAATAAAAGCTAAATGATTCATTTATAGGTCCATAATTGTATACTATTGTAATGACCACTATGGCCTTTATAAGCCTAGCTAAGCATTCCAATTGTATCCCATGAGTTTATGTGCCTTAGAGGTTATTTTAAAAGGTATATGGAATTAATGCAAGATTTAACAACTGTCCCCATCTTTTAGAGACATGGGTGCTAAACCTAGGGTGTATTTTTCCAATTTCCCATCCAATGGTCCAGGTTTCTCTTGAAAAAACTTAGGGAAGAACTTTGTTTCACATGGATGGAAAACCAGTTTCAGAGAAGGAGAACTCTCTGAGACACATACCTGTCTTTCCAGTGTGTCCTATTTATGTTGCAAAATCTCTTGATCAAGTAATTCTGATGCTATTCATTTTGTGGGTATGCAAAAGGGCCATCAGGGTGGGATCCAAGGATGTCTTGCATAGCAGGCATAGATCCAGTCTAAAGGAAACAGAGTAAAGAGATAGGGCTTTGAGGTGATCTGCAGTGGACATTGTGTTTATACTCTGTATTGTTTTTTGTGAGGAACTTCCATAGACATTCCATTTGTTGCATGTGCCTGGTCAGTTACATACTAAAGGGAACCTTATACACAATTATGGCCCTGATGAGGGCCGAATACAGTGGAATGATAACTTTCTTGGGCCTAGATGACATGCCCTTGGACATAAGTTGAACAACATAGAATGATTTCCTTACTATCTTAGATACATATTGGTTGAAATCCAGGTTACTATCTGCATACATACTCACATCCCTGACTACTGGTTTGACTCTTAGAGGTGTGTTATTGATGAGGCAATTTCCTAGGGTGGCTGACTTCCTAAAGGGTGCTATTACACATCCCTTAACATTGAGATTTAAGCTGTGGCTTTGACACTAGTAATTTATCTGTGTAAGTTCTTCCTCTAGGATGTTAGCGTCTTGGGGAATTCTATAACTGCTCCAGGTTTGCAATCATCTGCAAACTTGGTCAGCTAGAGGCCCTTGACATTGGTCTTGCCTTCTAAGAAGTAGATGCCAAAAAGGAGCGAACCGAACACAGAGCTCTGAGGGACTTCCTTAGTGACTGGCCTATTTGTAGAAGTGATCTCCCATATTCTAACTTCCTGGGTCCTATCTGAGAGCCAGCTGGCTAAGCAGCATGTAACACAGGGGTTTATGCCTATATCCATGAGTTTGTTTACAATGTCCAAGTGGGGTATTATATCAAATGCCTTAGTAAAGGTAAGTAATATGAACCATTTTGCCCTCATCTATTGCTTTGATGACTATCTCAAAGACGTCCACCAGGCTGAATAGGCATGCTCTATCCTTGATTAAACCAGACTGGTTTGGATCCAGTGTCTGAAGGCTTTCCATGTCCTTATTAATCATTTCCATGATAATTCTTTCCATGGCTTTGCACATGAGACTAGTCAGACTTATGGGCATGTGGCTCCCAGGGTCCATTGATGGCCCATCCTTGTACAAAGGGATGACCATTGCATTTCTCTATTCATGTGGCAAAAGGGGGGGTTATTTTATGGCATTTCCTGGGTGGGTCAACCAGAGGAGAGGGATATTAAAACTAAAGCTGAATTTCTTGGTCATCAGATTTGCTGTATCTTCCAGCTCAATGTAGGTGGCTCCATTTACAATTGGTTCTTTACACTGTTGGGAGGTTTCGGATATAGCTTCATGGTTGTACTGTGTCTGAGAGGCTATCTTTACCCTAAATTTGGCTTTAGTAGACTTAATTTGCCTTATTAGTTGTTTGTTTAGATTGATTACAGTGTTTTTATCATGGTGGGCATAGCACTTCCTAATCTTGGATATGGCCTTTGTTCTTTTGCTGAACAAACTGTTTATGTTTTGATTCCACAAGGGTATTTTTAAGTTAGTTCCAGGCTAATTTCTGGAAGGCACAGCTGTCTCTATGCATTTATTGACACAACTGTGCAGGACGTCTGTAAACAATTCCACATAGGCAGCTGAGTTCTCATGGTTTGTGTGTGTGTGTGGGGTGGGGGGGTGGGGGGGCTTGAAATTTTGACAGGTTATCACTTAATAGTAAAAGTCTACCTTAGAATAGTTCCTAAATGTTATGATGCTAGCTCGGGTCACAGAATTAATTTTTATTACAAAAGAGACAGCCTTGTGGTCTGACCATACCAGTGAGGAAACTACACTATGGGGGTACAGTTACTCCAATGTTTGTGAGTACCAGTACAAGTATGTTTGCACCCCTAGTGAGTATATGGACTATCTGGTCCAAGCTGTTTGTGATTACAAAGTCAAGGAATCTTTGGGCCTGTAAGTTTGGGGTCATGTAAGTATCCCAGTTTATAGTGCGGTAGTTGAAGTTGCCCTTGTATATGGTAGTGGGTTAAATGGTGAGTGCCTCCAATAAGTCCAAGTATGAGCTATGTGTTTTTTGAGTCATAAAGGGAGATCTGTAGCTTGCAAGGATATGATATTGGACTTTGTCTATGGAAATCTGGACATGGGGATGCGCAAGCGGGTTCTCCTGTTTGACTAGTTTTGAGGTGAGTTTGTTCTTGATATAGATTGATTACCTTTGGTCCCTGCCTGTGTAGTAGCTGGCCAGAATGTGTGAAAGGCATTGTAGTCCTGAGCTGCTGGGCTACTCTCCACAGCTTTAACCCATGTCTCAGTAACTGCACAGATGTCCACATTCTCCAGGATGAGGGAAGGAAGGCTTTTGGCATTCAGCAATAACACCTTTATATTCCCTTGGGTTGGTTTTGCTATGTTGGAAGGTCTGTCAGCTTGGCATTGCCTAAAAAGGCAGTATGGGGGAGGACAATGTGGGCACAGGCACAGTCCATCCTTGGAAAAACAAAGTTGTCTTTTGACCATATCCTCCCATGCTGACAAATATTGTACCCCCTTGAAATAACACCAGAAAATAAGCCAACAATCTTTTATTCATATTGTAACATCATTCATGGTGAAGGTAAAATGCTACTCAATGCTAGACACATACCACCTTGGGATGCATAGTCCAAAAGCATCATAATGTCACTCTTCATATAGCCCAGGGAGTTACTCAGGTCATTTACACCAACATGGACTATGACTGAGTCATTATGGTACTTGTTGTCTAATGACGTAAGTGTTTGGGTGATTTGGCAGATCCTGGCCCTGACAGAAAACAAACCATGATTTTCTCCTTATTCAGCCTGGTGAGCAGGACATCTGTATGTCTCACAATGAAGTCTGCTATGGTTAAAATATTGGATAGTGTGTTGGCTAGCCTTATTAGCTTTGTTGTTGAAGCACCAGTGGGTGTGGCTGTATATATTGTGTTGGATAGCGTTCTGGTGGAGTGTTTTTTGGGTTGCTGAGGATTCTTTTTGTAGGACAAATGGCTAGGAAGCTTTTGGGTTTAGGAATGTTGCTTCTAAGTGCCAGAGCATAAGCTGGACCATATGCTGGGTCAGTATTACATGTGGTGGCCGCTTTTGTGTAAGAATCCTGCCTTCAGTAACATTGATTAATTACATCTCTCACATACTGAATCCATTTCTTTAAGGATTAGATGTTTATCACTGGACATGAGAAAATTCCTACATTGTCTCAAGATACCCATATCTAATAGCTGGTGGCAGAGAAATTGAGAAAGAGAAAGTGCCCATCCATGGTGTTAGGCAGGTCTTTTTTAAGGTGAACTACAAAGGGGGGTACAGCAGGTTAACTTGGGAGCTGTGAGGGCTGAAGGCACAGCTTCACTACATATGACTGAATTAGTGTGGCAGTGATCCTCAGCAGGCATACAAGTTGTTCTGTGCACAACTGAGTGCTGGATAAAATTACAGAAGAAATTGTATAGGCAAAATCTAGTTTCTAAGTGTCTGCTTCTATACAAGCACCGCTAAACACCACAGCATAATCAGCAGTGGAATTTCTGCACCCAGAAAACTTGGCTAAACCAACTAAAAAGCCCTCCAGCCAATAACATGATCTCACTTTAACCCTCCATGACTTAGCAAAATCTCATGGGAAAAGTTTAAACCAAAGCAATAATTTATCATGAGGTGTACATCTGCATGAAAAATTAGCAGATACAGCTAGAATTCCAGTTCTTTCTAAAGAACATTCAGTTCCAACCCAGTTATCATGTGTAACTGTTCTGACACCAACAAAAGTACTATACCATAGAATCACTAGCCAAATAACTACATCACTTACAGAATGACCAGACAATGTAAAATGATTTCATTAATTGCCAAATAATTCCTTACATGTGTATGATAGCTGTAAAGCATTATGTACTTGATAGTTTGACCCCTTTCTAAATAAAAGAATAAGTGAATCAGTAAGCCATCTGGAATCTGATTCCATGTTGCACCACTAGTTGAGCCTTTGGTACTATTTTGTTGAGCTCAGTTCTGACCTGTTTGAGCAAATCAATAGAAATAATACAATTATAGCAATTCCAAAATATGTTTGTTTTAAGAGACAAGAAACACACAATAAAACATCAGCAGCACTGAGTGGTTCACATAAATGCATCTAGGTTGAAGGCCCTGGGCTGTGGGTGCAGAGATCTGTTGTTTGATCTCACATGCATGGGTAATTCACTGGAAGGACTAGTGATGAGACTAAAACTATCTTGAATTGCTTAATTTATTTTATCAGTGAGATATTCCTCTTATAATTCTCTGATAATTAGATTGCCTGTTGAGTCTTTCCCCTCTACTGCAGTGAATGTCTTCTTAACAGTAATAGCATATGTTCTAGGTTATTAACTTGTCGGAAATAATTTGTTATGACAGCCTTTAGGATGAGACACTCATTTCTCACTGTCATTTGGTTCTAATTTTTGTAAGCAGTTTTTAATAACAGAGATGCCACTTCGTATGCCACAGATAAAAGTACACTGCAGTACCAGTTCATCTTTCAGTACCATAGGGTCATAGATTAGTACTAAGCTAACTGCCCTTGTGAGCCATTTGAAGCCTACCCAATTACCCCATGTGAGAATCAAACCCTGCACATTGTGTCTGTAAAGTAAACACCTTAACCATTATGCCATCCTCCCACCCCACCATCACTGTCAAGGTGGCAAGACCATGTGAAATAGTAGGGGAATCATGAACATGGTAAGCCAGAATGGGTTATACTTACAGCCTGTAATTCAAAGTTAGAGGAACTTTCATTAATAATTAGGTTAGCCTCCCCTCCCATATGTACACTTACCTGGCATTCTTCATGGAGACAGATCATTGATATTTTCTTTGTTATGTCTGTACTCAAGATACAAGAAGGGTGAATGAAGAGAAACAAACTGTTTTTCCATACTTCAGTAATAGTAGTGGCTATGCTTTTATTAGATGCAGTTATTGAAGCCATCCTTATGGCTTACAACAAGCAGAAGGCTGATTCCCCCACACAAATGTCTCCTTCTGCACTGTCTTCAGTCCTGGAGTGAGTAAGAAATAAGTTTCTGCTCTTCACTAAACTAAAACAGTCATTGCAGTATATCATGCCCACTACTGCAACCCTAACATGTAAGAATCCCAAGATGATAAATCCAAAAAACTCAATTTAGTTTTACAAAACTCTAATACGCTAGGCCACCTCCCCAACAGAGCTGCAGTCTTTATCCCAAAATGCTTTGATACAGTTGAAAATTGGCTCCTTAATCACAGTCTCATATTAAATCCCAACAAAACTAAGCTGCTGCTGTTCTCCCCAACTTGTAGGTCCACCACACTAACCTTCACCATAAAATCTAACAATGACACCATTATTTCTCCAGATCCCTCTACCAAGCTCATAGGTGTAACAGTTGACAATAACCTTAAGTTTGACTTGCATATTAACCATATGATTAAAGCAGTTAATAAAAAACTTGACTCTCTATACAAGATTAAACCCTTCCTAATTCCCGTAGTTAGGACTGTTATCACCCACACACATCTACTCTCCACCCTCCTTTATGCCTCCCTCTTATTCACAAACTTGAGTAAAACCGACTTGAACAAACTCTCAAGCTGCTATAATCACATTGCTAGATTTGCCACTGGGACAGCCTATAGAACACACCACTGTCTTAACCTTAATCTTCTAGGGTGGCTTGAATTACCTAACCTACTTCAGCTCAACCAACCAGTAGTTGCCTATAAAATTCTCTACCAGCCCAAAAATACGCCTGTACTTAAAAACCTTATCATCCCTACCATAACCTCTAGATACTTCGATCATCCATCAAAATGTTAGCTGACACTTTCAAAACTAACAACTCAGCTAGAGAATCTCTGTTTGCCAACTCTGTTGGCAAAACATGGAATTCACTTCCTGCTGACCTAACCTCAGAACTCTCTTTATCTCAATTCAAGAAAAGTCTTATACAGTACTTTAAAACATGATGGCTATGTCCTTGCTCTACGTTAAGTTCTACCCACTCAACTGCGTGTCTAATGAGGACTTCTTGTCACAATGAGACTGTATCTTAATTATAAATTAATAATCTACTTGTTTTGCATTAACATATGTGACTGGGTGATGTTTATATCCTTTTACTGAATGTAATACTGTACGGAAACTGTAAAACGTGATATGCATGTGTATATGAAACAGTTTTTGTATGTATGTCTGGAGCTTTTCTCCCTGGGCCTCCGCTGAAAAAGGATATGTGCCCAGTCAGACTATCCTGGTCAACAAATGTAAAATAAATAAATAAAATAAAACATTCACCAACCCAGATGTAACTCATTGCAACAGGAAAGAGCTACAAAACAATATTAATCTTGTTCTTTTCCTGGTTAGGGGTCACCACAGCGGATCATCTGTCTGCTCATGACTGGCAGTGGAGTTTTCATGTTGTCAAGTTGCCAGCCTGGTACCCAACCTTCCACAGGAGGCACACACTCACACCTAGGGCCAATTTAGAGTGTCCACTCCACTTACTGCATGTCTTTGGGATGAAACCGGAGCACCCAGAGGAAACCCATGTGACCACAGGGAGGACATGCAGACTCCACACAGAAGGCACCCCAGCCAAGAATCAAACCGGAGAACCTCTTGCTGTGAGGTGACAACGCTAACTGCTGCACCACCGTGGCCACCCACAAAACAGTATTAATCTAATGGATTTAAAACTAGAGCTAAGCATTACTGTAGCAGGTAATTCCTTGGAGCAAAGCAACATGTCTCAAGCTGACACCATTTTGGTAACTCCCCCTTTGACAAAGAAAATATTTTGAATCTTTGACTTCAGAAAATGAATCTGCCAAATAATTTCAAATTTTCAGAAAGTTAGCTTCTTTGAAACCAGGATTTGATTAACAGTTTTTGATGAAAGTTGTAACTCATATGAAAAATTACTCATATACCCAGTATTGTAATTTTGCCTAAAAAAGTAACAATCTTCCAGAAAGTCTGTGCCCATCCCTTATCCTCCCTACATTTGCTAACTAGTATGGCACTAGCTATCCTTATATGAATAATAAGTAAGGCAGCCACACCTTTACTGTTCATTAAAATTAAATGTATAGCAACCTTTCGCCAGTCTTCCTCACACTATTAGTCTGTATAAGTTATCTAATTATAATATTAATCTTATTTGCTATTATATATTACAAGTGAGGGAACCAAATGTCACTGATCCAGAATTATGAGTATCCTAACATTTATTCCTCACTGCCCCATCAGACAAAACATGCCTTCTGGAGAGCACTATGCTTTTAAAAAGGCAAGGTTTGTGTGTCAGAGGGTTACTTCCTTTAGCTTTGATACTGAAAGAACAGAAGGGTCTGAGTTCTATCTCTAGTTCGGAATTCTGTCTCCACATGAAACTCATTTATTTATATCTTTTAACTAATATTTCAGTGCCACGTAAGGTGGACATTATACTTCTGTAGTGACATTTTTGAATAGGTTAATAAGCTAAGGCTATATAAGCTGGTGGTAGTTTGGGTAAATGGTAGACGTCAAAGATTCTGTGACACATCCCAATGAAAAGCAATATTTTTAAATGAGAACACAAAAATGATAGATGAAAACAAATGGGGGCATAAAACCTAAAACATACACTTTTCCTACAATTAATTGTCACTGTTGAAGTGACAACCCAGCTCCATGTGCAAAAATGGGAAATAAGGGGTTGTGGACAGATAGATGTAGAGACGGATTATAAAAAGACAAGGGAAGGAAACATAATTCCCTCACAAATGCAACTACTGGAAATCAGTATTCATACAATGTCCATAGATTTGTGTGTATTTTACCATTTTCTAATCCGCTGGAATTCTATCTGTTCTTTACAAAAAGCAATCTGCATCATCGTTCTTTATATTTAGTTCAGTTTTCTGTACTGAAATTTATCAATGATATATAAAACAATGCATTTCAGTTAGAATACATTTGATACAGATGTCCTCAAAAAGTGGTGAAAATGTTCAAAATGGCGTATTTGCATACCAAGCCTCATGTTGTGTATAATATCTCCAGTGTGTATTAATAGTCAGATAAGAAAGATATATAACTCATCATTTCTGTTGATCTGCCATGCCTCCATATCACACTTTCTTTCTCCCAAAACATCACAATAAGCATTGTTTTGCCTGTAAACCATTATCAGATATCATCTAAGCAAAATTTCACGTGAGTGAAATCCTTTCATCTGACAAGGAAAATACTAAAGCTGTCTTGCCCCAGGTCTAAGCAACAACAATAGATAATACTTAAAATAATTCTCTACATTGTTCACATGTATAACCACTTTGATACCATGTAGTAATGTGTGCTAAACTCCCACTGCTGTGACATCAACAAATATAATCTGCTCTGGGATGTAAGAAGGACATGGATAGCAGGTGTCAGTAGCTTAACTCTAATTCACAAGTTGCTTATACTACGTGAGCTCACAAGCAGTCTAAATGTAAGATAAATAGAATTAAAAATTATGTATGTTGCTGACTGAATACATTCAGGCACCCACTTTCCAAGACTATACAAAACACAAAATACGTCTCCTGTTTTCCTGGGTTAAGCCTATGCTTCAAAATAACTGAATAAAAGGACAGCTACAGGTTAGGCATACTTCTTCCTCAATTCAAGTATATTTTTTTCTGTACAAAACAATCCATACACTGTCACATACAATAAAGCATAACTTAGTTGTTTCTCTCTTTATGTAGCATTTGTTCTGTTCAGTTGCTCATTAAACATCGTGTTATGTAGTCATGAATTTTTGTGAAACTTTCTTTAAAAGTTTTGCACCCTTGACTCATATGTCTTATATTCCATTAAATTTAAGATTGCTTTTGCCCCAGAAAAAAATTCACACAACAAGATATTGATAATCCTTCCTATTTCCTGACCACTTGGATCATAAAGCTAATGAATCCTAGGGGATGTAAGTTTAGTTAGATCTTTGCTGCATCAAACAGCAAAACATCTACTGTTATAGTGAGTCATACCAGTTCTGTTGTCACAGCTGAGTGGGTAGACTTAACAAAAAAGTAGTAATCTTGATACCTCTGGCTGACAATGTGACTGAATGAGAGAGGACATACTTTACTCTTTCAAAAAAAAAAAAAAATTCACTTAACCACACTGTACCTGACCCAAGAAAGAGCTTACTTAAATCTATATAGAAGATGGTAATGAGCATAAATCAAAAGGAGTCACTAAAAATGTTTTCTTAAGTATAGCTGTCACTCAGATTACTCCTACTCAGTTAAACCAGTACCTGGTTCAGATCAAGATGTATAGATCAAAAGGAAGATCGACTGTTCCTTGAATTAGCAGATGGTCAGCAGTATAACTGTCCTCACATTTATTGTGCTTGTTTAGTATTCTAGCAGTGTCATGCATATGTGACCTCCACTATGCTTCCAGCTAGAAGAGCTAGTTGGTGTGCATAAGAAAACATACTGATTATTAATGAATAGATCACGATGTGTACAAACTCTGCCATAAGTCTGAATGTATTCATAATGAGTAGAAGGTATTTGATAGATGCAGGGTGAGAAACCCAATATTCAAGGAATTTACATATTTTAGTCATACAGTAGGTGTAGCTAACAAATTAAACTTGTTTCTGATCTTGCAAAGCTTGGTCCCAAGTGTTTTACAAAAATATATTGTTGCTGCTATACTACTATTCTTGATGTTAACACTGCCCTCTCAACCTACATTTCAGTGGGAAATGGGTCCTTATTATTCCACAATAATAAGCACATAGAAAGTATTAATTCACAGCACTGTTATTATATCATGATGAGCATTTAAAGATGCACTTACGAAATGGTGTCAACAGCTTGCTAGAGCAAATAAATTAGATAAACAGTTATGAAGAGGTGAAATGGTGGATAGAATCAGGGCAATGGTTGATGTGTTTAAGTTTTGTAGATATCAGGATAAAATAATACACCAGAGGTTCATAGCACAGAAATGGGAGTGTAAAGCATTGTAAATTAGTTATCCGCATGATACATGGGAACATTATAAATCATGTTATTGGGTTAAGGGTACCAAATATAATTGTTAGAAGATGTCAAGAGAAAGCAGGGGAACTAAGGAACTAAGTATATATATATATATATATATATATATATATATATATATATATATATATATAGGAGTATTTCAATGAATCCATTCAAAATGAATATATTGTTTTTTTGTTGAGCGGTGTCCTTCCCTTAAAGTCACAAAGATACAGGAAGAGTGGCTGTAGTAAATTAAACTATTGAATCTGAACACCTTCTCAGGAGAGACAGTGGGTCACCTATCCAAGCTTATAGATAAGAATGATGCAGTGGTGTAGCAGTCAGCATTGTCACTTCACAGCAAGAGGTTCAATTCTCAACTGGGATGCAATCTGTGCGGACTCTGCATGTCCTCCCTGCGTTCACATGGGTTTCCTCTGTGTACTCTGGTTTCTTCCCACATTCCAAAGACATGCATCTGGAACATTTCTTCCCAGGCCTCCACTGAAAATGGGTTCTGTCCCACTTGGAGTTTCCTGGTAAAGAAATGTTAAATAACTAAAATAAATAAAAATTGAGGAACCATTTACTCTTTGGCTGCTGGCAAGGGCTCCAGGTTTGGATTTGGTAAGAGCAGAGTTTTGCAGGTTATATTATGCAGAGTTTTGCAGGTTATATTATGCAGACATGTTATATGAGGAAACAGAGGTAATGGGGTCATTTGATAGCTACATCTTGGAAACCAAAATTTTAAATTCAGGTATGTTATTACAGAATATAAAAATGAGAATTTATGTTAAATTCTATCAAATCACCTGGAAATGTAAATGACAAAATTTCTACATTCTAATTACTGGGGATTTATTAAACACAAAAGGGGCAGGACAGAATTGGTTAAGTTGGTGTTTTACTTGCAAACATGGGCTCAGAAATCTGCAAAGAGTACAACAGTGGCATTGATAGATTTTCACAATGCTTTTGACTCAGTTACCCAGAATTTTATATTGAAGGTCCTGTTAGAATACAGTTTCTGTAATCTTTTATTCAGGAAATTAAATTACTTTACTCTAATCCAGTAGCTAGGGTGGATATGAAAGCTTTATCACTAGAACCTGTGAAGTTGCATAAGGGAACCAGACAAAGTGGATCCCCCCATATTTGTTTGTTCTACTTACTCGTGCATTGGATACAGATTTGAGTAATACATTTTCTCAGTTTGGATTACACTTATCAAAGAGCAAGTATATATTTACATCATACTTTGCAAATAATAGTGTTATATGGATATATATCTCAAAGTCTATACTCATCCATGTCCTAGAGAGAATTAAAAAGTTCTCAAAATGGTCCAGTGTGATGGTTAATGATAATAAATTAGTTGTATTCCATTAACGTGTCAAATGAACTTGTAGCTTAGTAGATGGCAGCATTATCCATTGTAAGTGGTGCAACACGGTGTTTACATGGGACTGTCAACTAATACTAGAAAGATAAAAGAGTTAAACACCAAACCTTCGATGCAGCATATTAATCAGCAGATTACATCAGGAAGCATTGGTTCCTCCATTTTTTATCAAGGATACAAGTTGTTAAAATGTTTCTTGTTTGTCATGACGCATCTTCCTCACGTAGCTTGTTCAAAGGTGGTGATGACTATATAGTAAAGAATACTTAGCAGTCTTTGGCAAACAGAAACTGAAAGTTTCAAGAAATAAAATGCATAAGATATGCAAACAAGAAGGATGGTTGGTCCCTAAAATATTGGGATATGAAGTAGCTGCAGTAGGACAAAAGTATTTATAGGAAAGAAGCAAGGAAAAGACTCTCGAGTTTAATGTAGAGTTGCAGATAATGCTGCAGCACAATGTTTATAAGACACTGTTTATGTCAGATAACGTATAGGAACCAGTGGTCTAGACAAGTGATTCAAACCGTGTTTTTGCATGAAACAGGCAGAGAGAAAAACAAAAAAATCTAAATGGATAGGGGCCAGAATCTTGGCTAACTCCAGGATTGAAGCGAATAGGCAGAAGAAGATTAGGAGACGGGATACATTATGTTATACACATATGGGCTGTTCAGATTGTAACATTTAACCCTATAGATGACACTGCGTGGTGATATGAATGTACAGAATATTCCTTGGTAGCAATATATACAACTTCATTTGGGAAAACATTAAGATGATAGACAATATTTGTGCAACATGAGTAAAGAAGAGTACGGCAGACATATAACAGACAAAGGAATTTTCTGTCATGTCCAGGATTAAGCAATTATATAGAGTCATTAAGAATATGCAACATAACCCTATTATACAAGTTAGGATTAAATGAGATAAGCTATTGCATTGCACGCCACACAGAGTGGAAACAGGCAGTGCATATCTATGCAGATGAAAATGTTCCCTGTCTCATTCAGTTTGCTTACATGAAGCTTATACATAAATGGCATTTTTCCCCAGAGACATTTGAAAACAAAGAAAAAGGAACTGATTCTAGGGGATGAAATGCATCATGGTTCAAGACAGTTATATGCATATGGTATGGGACTGCAGAGGATATTAAGCAGATTTGGGACTGGCAGTGGATAAAATCAGACAGATAATGGGAGGCATACCACACACAGGCAGGAAACAGGATCCAAAGTATTTATTCTTTAGCACCTCGACTTAAGGCCATGTGGAACCATAGTATTATACTTCAAGATGAATAGAAATCTCTATTCATCTTGAAGTATAATATTATGGTTCCACATGGTCTTAATTGTGAAATGAATTGGACATATTTGATTTAATTAGTTTATTGTTGTTTTTAATTGTTTCATTAGGGTTGGATATTTAAGGGGATTGTTTTGTTACTTTATTTTATACTTCTTGAAGACTGGTTAAGTTGAGGCGCTAAATAATAAATACTTTGGATCCTGTTTCCTGCTTGTGTGTGGTATTTCTATTTTTGTGTCCTGCTACTTGGTGGTTTTGCAGATAATGGGGGCATTCCTGTCATATGATAATGATACCCATTTTTGGTTATTCCACCATAGGAGGTTAGGTTAGATGCAGCTGTTTTCAAATGAATTTAAATAATATTCTCTTTGCTACTGGCTACTATATTTAAATTCTGGATGAAGGTGGAACTCAATTGGCAAAATTATTTTTGCACGTCTGGCAAAGTACTAGCACTTGATCAGGAAGGAAGCTAGATAAAAGGATGTGGCCTGAGTTTTCACCAATCTTTTTATACCAATATCCTAACACTATTTAGGAAAATTATGATTTATAACTGTCATAGAATTGAAGGACTGTTACAACAAGGACAATTGGACATTTGGTTAGGATAGTTGAAGAGGTTAACTATATTTATTGTCAGGAGATAAATATGTTTATTAATACTGGAGTTACAAAAATGACTCATCCTATACCGATAGGTGATAATATAGTGAACAGATTTATGCATAATATACCATATTGTGTTCTTCCGCTTGTTGTGTTAGAATTCATTTATTTGGTTGTTGAAAATACATGACAAAAGTATAAAGGATGGGATAAAGATTGCTGATGCAGCTGTAACAAGATATGGTAGATGAATTTTTAAGTTGATGCATATTGTTTTAATGTATATGACACACTTTATATATTTATGTATCTCCTATACAATGTTATATGTCAAACATTTTGGTCTGCATCAGTACAACATGTTATATGAAAAAATGTGTATTGACATTAGTGGCATCCCTGAACACTGACAGATCATCATAATGTGTCTGTTGTCAGAGGTTTGCTGTTGTAGGAGATGTATGTATACTGCTCATGTTTGCTACAAATGGCTTGATGCCTCTGGTGGAGCAATGAAGCATTTGTCTTGCAAGGTGAGCAATATCTTTGCTGTGCATGCCACAAAGCTTGGGAACACTACAAGCATTTGAGTACTAAACACTCTGAAGACAAGTTTCTCAATGCCAGAGACCCAAGCATCTTGTAGCCCATGTGAGCAGCTGCCAGCACTCAAACTCAAATAATGACCTTTTTCAGGGTATAATGGCAGTAAACAGGACAACAATGGAACTTGACAGACTCATCCAATGGGTGCAGAGCCTGGTACAAGTTAACAAAGGCAAAACATCAGTGTTTGGTAAAGACCTATGCATCATGACAGCACAAATGGGCAAACATCACCATTTGCATAGGTGATAAGGGACACATCACACCATGCCATAAAACATGCACACACTGAAGGCCACAAGACATATACAGGGGAGTAGTATATGCATACCTCTGAGCTATTCAGAATGTTGCAGAATTTCCATATTTTTGCCTTATATTTTTGATCGGTTCCTCATAAAAATTGTGGTTTTCTGACACATCATAGTGAAGTCACTAAATAATGACATACATTTGAGTTTCAGACTTCATATCCTTCAGAAAATGCATGCTAACACAAATATTGTTATTCTAGCAACTTTCTAAGTTTATAAAAGCAAGATTTAAAATCTGTCCCTATTTTTGGACTTTTGTTCACACCATTATTTTAGGGTTTGTCCAGATTTCTTACACTAAGAGGTTGAGAGGTATGAGTATAAGTCATATCTCATCACCAGTTTGAGGGCATCCGCATGATGTTTTGCACTGTGTCACACTGTATGTCATGGAGTATTTTACAGGATGTCTCATGACTCTTATGGCGTCCCATAGGATTCCCCTAGGTATTTTATAACATATATCTCTCAGGGTATTCTATTGTGAGGCGTCACCGTCCCTAACTGCCTTACTGTCTGAAACTCTGCAAAGTCAGGCTCTTCTAGTACAGCCAGGGCAGGTGATAGTCATCTAGGTATAACACTGCATGGTGTCCCATGTTTAAAGTATGGCTGGGTTTGATTATGATGTAGAATCACAGGGCCAGACACATCATGAGTTATAGGGTTATAGGTTTTCCAGATGCAGATACAGTCACTGTGCCTTGGATTCCTCCAGCATCTGAAGATGCACATACCACATCTACCTGCAAGCTATTCAATCTGCATCTAAACATGCATGTCTGACATATCTTGTGTTGCATGACAATGTTTGGAGACAACAGCCAAAAGGGGTCTGTTTTGTTTATGAAGTATATCAGCACATGATGATGTGGCTCAACAGCTTTGTGCATGGTGCATATCATGTCAAACTCCTGGATTGCACTCACAGAAGACTGGGTTGTATAACACTAATCAGCATCTGTTTATCTACCTTCATGGACCTCTGTAATTCTGAGCATATGCTATGCCTGAGAGGTATTCCCATGTCTAATGCTGTACTGATATATGATGCTACATTTACCTGTACTGATGAACATGTGGTGCTGGATTGCAGTCACTGAGGTGCATCCTCATCAGAGGAAGCTTAGCCCACAGCTTTCTCTGTCTCCAGCACCTCTAACATATTCCCAAGGCCCACCTACCATGTAGAGGGTACATCTCCAGTCTGTGTTTCTCCAGACATGTGTAATGAGCTCACAATCACAGTGGCTAGCACCAAGATACAAGTCGAATTGTCAGTCACCTGGGTAGCATCTACATCAGCTACATTGTCAGAGTCCAGGACAATGGAATAGACATAAGCATCATCAGTCACCATAAAAGAATTCCTGCAATAGCAGTAACTGGTAAGATTCTACCAGTCGAAGTGAAACTGTGATAAATTTGCATGCGCCATAATGTCAAAATAATGTTAACTAGTGCTGGTGACATAGAGAGATGGAGCCCTGACTACAATCCAGGTGATTCAAGATCAATTAGCAACTCACATGCTTGACACCACTGGTGGGGAAAATAGACATGCCCATTTTGAGGAGAAGAGACAGTGATTCTTGTCTACCTTATGTCGCAGCTCCAGTGTAACGGCCCCCACTGGATAGTGGAAGCTCATTGTGCAATTGGGGACTAGGTTGGGAGGATAGGGTCATTACTACCCAAATGGGAATAGTATGCTCTGTAGGTACCTATGGGGAGCATGCACACATGGACTGAAGGGACATAGGCAGCCCCCATGATGGTGGTTGTGCTGCAAGTGCTCACATTACCACTGGGGAAGTTGGGAAAGTGTCAGTTCATACATAACAAATGTTATCATTGCCGATATGCGGCAAGAGCACTAAGCACCTCCGTGATTGCCTAATTGATGACCCCTTAGAGGTATGATGATTAAAGCACAAGATCACAAAATAAAAATGTGAGCTATACAGAAATGTATGCACGTCGGGTCTAGAGGTATGCTCACACTGTAGATCTGAGATGCCTAGAACAGAAACATAAGAGTCCAGGACATGTGAAAATGGATTAGGACCTATATGTTTTTGTTATGCTGGTAAGTGTAATACTGAACAGGATGCTTATTCCCCTCACCTCCACGTCTAAGTCACCATCAAGGATGACTCTGGGGAGATCTGATACAAAAAAGGCCTTTGTGTCTGAGAACTACTTGTAGATGGCCTGCCCCCCCCCCCCATGGCACTCCAGACTCCATTGATGTTGTGTCTTTTTACAAGCATACATAGAAATGATTGCTCTGCAACAGCACTGGCAACTATGTGGCATGATAAAATGAGACCATGACCTGTCGAGGTAGGTTGCAGTACTACATTTTCTGCAGCAGTAAAATGTTCCTACTGCTACTAGCACTGCTTGCACTATCTGCCCACTTGCCATTGTAGATCAGAGTGTGTGATACCTTTAAGAAGTTTTCCAGTCAGCAGGCACATGCATATAAGTACTGAGTATGTGCAAGCAAGAGCGCCATTTTGAGTGAGCAACCAGAGTGAGAGCATGCGTGTAGTAGTCAGTCAGTTAGTTCATTCATTTAAGTTTAATATTCCTGCTATCCATCCTGATGTGTTTGTATGTAATAAAGTACTTAAATGAACACCAAAGCTTCATTGTCTTATTCAGATGTACAAGATGAGTAACATGGTGTCAGAATGGGATCCAGATTCAAAACCATGAGGTGCACAGTTAAAGTTAGAGGAATATACAGGAGTGGATCATCCCTACTGCTCAAACAACTCGCAAACAGGTCAAAAAGAATTCCAGGTACTCAAACTCACTTAAATGTTTTTTTTACTCAACTAATATAAAACAAAGCACTCAGAATGCTCAAAATGAATTTCTAATTACTTGAAATGTCCAAAACTGTGACATATTGCTAAAAATATTTGAAATAATTATGAAAATATTTGAAACAATATCTGAATCACATAAAATATATAAAAAAGGGGAAATGACTGTATTTTTTTACTATGTTCTACTTTTTCACATTAACTAAAGTTATTCAAAGTATCCAAAGTGTGCAAAGTGTTGACAAATGTGTGCAGTATTACAGTACAGTTATTTTGCAAAGTACAGCTATTTCAAAGAATATTTTGCAAAGTACAGTCTTTCAAATACCTTAATGTGCATTTGAATGTTATCACAAGCATCACCTGGTGTGTGTGCATGTTTGTACATAATTACAAGGGCAATATTTGCATTGTGTTTAAACATAATTTGTTGGCATGGCAGAAGGATTTTGCAGGTCAAGTCCGCTTGTGTTTGATAACAATATTTCAGAAAACTGTAGAGTGTTTAAGCAAGAGTATGATATTTTCATACAGGCTGCTTTTTCTGACAAAGATGCACATACAAAGGCATTTATTCTGCTTAATTTAACTGTTTCAGAAGCCATTGAAAGAGAGCGTTCATTTGTGTATGCACCTGCTGTGTATGCAGGGGACAGGGAACCACCATATAGTGGTACCGGCTGAAATGCAGGAAGACCCTGAGTGCTTAAAATGTAAATTCAGAGAAATGTGTAAACCCCCCCCAAATGAAGTTAACAATGGAAAGGCACTTATTTTACATAAGAGATCAAAACACTGGTGAAACGTTTGCAGCATATATAACTGACTTGAGAAATAAGGCTAAACTGTGTAGATTTGGTGATTTAAGAGATGAGATGATAAAAGACAGGCTTGTATTTTGCTTTGAAACAGTGATTTAACTTTGAATGGGACCATAGAGGTTTGTCAGATATATGAGCTTACAGAAAAGCATACAAATATGCTTACAAATGAGAAAATCACACAAGTGTCTTCTACTGCTAATGTAGACAGTATGCAGCATGTGGTTAAATGTAGAGGCCTAAGGGTGGGCCAGCTTCAGTGAAATCCAGAGCCTTTCTAGCAAAATCTAACGCATGTTCTATGAATCATAAGGGTGAGCCAGCAAGATCAAAGACTGTGTCCCCACCTAGCCTCATAGTCAATTGTCATAATTGTGGTGGTGATCATGAATCTAAAAAAGAAAAGTGTTTAGCTTTCGAGCAGCAGTGCCACAAATGTAAAAGGTGGAATAATATCAAAATGTTCTGTAAATCAAAAGAGGCTCATTCTTTTATTAAAAAATACCATTCAAAGAGGCAAGTTGATCAGTTAGAAAGCTGTGACCCTACTTTTTATGTTGATGGTTTGTCTCTGTTTGGTGAAATAGTCAATGCAGTAGATGTGTTAGCAAAGAATGAAGTATTTTGTACTGTTCAGATTAATGGGAGACCTGTGAAGCTCAAAGTTGTTACTGGTTCAAAGTGCAATGTTATGTCAGCAGAAACATTTGCTAGATTAAAAGCTGGTGAGAAGCTTGATTTGGTGAAGTGTGCAAAGCTTGTTGCTTATGGTGGTGAAGAAATTCAAACCGAAGGCTCTGTAGTGCTTTCATGTCACTCTGCTGGGAACAGTTATGGCTTGTAATTTTACATAGTCAAGAGACATGTGCAGACAATATCAGACCTCAGAGACAGTTTGAAAATGGGACTACTTTCATTTGATAAGGAAGTCCACCATGTATGCTTCAAGGATAGCAGCTCTAATTTCACCCAGACTATTTTTTCTGACTCTGCTGATCTTTTCAAAGGCAAACTAGGTAAACTCCAAGTTGTGTATTCCATGAAGCTAGACTCTGAAGTAAGCCCAGTCATCAGACCTGCAAGAAAAGTTCCAGCAGCTATGCAGAACAGCATCAAAGCTGAGATAGACAAAATAGTGTACCTAGGAGTTTGTCCAGTAGAAGAACCAAGTGAATGGTATCCTCCGTGGTGGTAGCTCATAAGAAAAGCTCAGATGATATCAGAATATGTATTGACCCAAGAGGCTTGAACAAAGCACTAAAACGACCTCATCATCCAATACGCACAGTCAAAGAAGTCGCTGCTCTTATGCCAAATGCCACTGTTTTTTTCTGTCTTAGATGCAAAAAATTTATTTTGGCAAATTTTGCTTGACCACAAATCCTCATTGCTAACCACATTCAGTATACCATTTGAAAGGTACAGATTTCTGAGAATGCCATTTGGAATAAACCCTGCCAGTGAAGTCTTTCAGCGTGCAATGGAGCTAATTTTTTCTGGCTATCCATGTGCTATTATAGTAGGTGATATTCTTGTAGGAGGCCATGGTGAAGTCGAACATGATAGAAACCTCAAAACAGTTTTAGACAGAGCTTTTGAAGTCAATATTAAGCTGAATCCTCAGAAATGTAAATTCAGGCTACAAGAAGTTACTTATGTTGGTCATTTGTTTACCATTTCAGGCTTACAACCTGATCCTTCCAAGCAAACAGCAATTCTTGAGATGCCAGCTCCAGACAATGTCCAAGCCCTACATTTTCTTGGCATGGTCAACTATCTAAGCAAGTTCATTCCAGATTTTTGCCAACTTTCAGTACTGCTCAGAGAGCTGACATCCAAAGATATATCCTGGTTCTCGTCAGAACAACACCAAACAGCATTTGATGTCCTGAAACTGAGAATTGCCAGTCCACCTACTTTAAGATACTATGATGTTCACAAACCAGTAACTCTTTACTGTGATACTTCTAAGTTTGGCCTTGGTGCAGTCATTCTTCACGAGGGTAAACCAGTGGCCTATATATCAAGAACTCTAACTCAAACCGAGATGCAGTACGCTCAGATAGAGAAAGAACTCTTGGCAATTGTTTGCATGTTCAGAGTTCCATGGTTATATTCATGGCCAACCTATTCAAATCGAGACTGACCACCAACCTCTAATCACTATTACGAGAAAGCCAATGCACACAGCTCCTGCTAGATTGCAATGCATGATGCTCAATTGCAAACGTACAATTTCAGTCTTGTTTACACAAAAGGCAAGCTTCTTTATCTTGCTGATACTATATACAGGTCACCGAGAAAAAACACTGAACAGCATGAAAATAAGAAACGTGATTTTGAAGTCATGGAAGTGAGAAATTTTTCTTCCATCTGTCTTGATGAGCTTAGAACTCACACAGCTTCAGATCCAATTCTCCAAAAGCTCAACCACTTCATCAGTCAAGGATGGCCATCTAAACAATTTTGTTTACCAGTAGACGTGCAACAGTATATTCCTTACAGAGATGAGATTTTGTCTGACAATGATATCATGAATGGTTCAAAAGTGATTGTTCCAAAATCCTTGCAACAATAGTATATTAAGATCTTGCATCGTGGCCACCCAGGAACTGGTTCTACCAAAAGAAGTGGGAGAGGACTAGTATTCTGGCCTATAATGTCAAAAGATATTTTGAAAGAACTGTCAATTTGTTCTGTTTGTAATAGTACTAAACTGCATCAACAAAAAGAACCACTTCAGGTAAGCCAGATTCTTGAACTACCTTGGTCAACAGTAGCTACAGACATTTTTGAATGGAATAGTCAACATTATTTGGTATTAGTAGACTGTGGTGGTGCTGCGGTAGCATTGTCACCTCACAGTAAGATGTTGTCCTGTTCGATTCTGAGCTAAAGCGTTTTCTATGTGGAGACATGCGTGAATGGGCGTACCTTCGTTGAAGGTTGTGCGTCAGAGCTGGCAACTCGGTATGTAAAAATCTACTGCCAATCATTAGCGGACCGGAATTCTGCTGTGGCGACCCCTAACAGGGAAAAAGCCGAAAGACACAACAACATTCAGATTAGTTAGAGATTGACCTACTTCATAACCTAATGTCCAATACTGTCATTACTAAGTTGAAGAGACATTTTTCTGCCCATGGTAGTCAGCACAGAGTGATTTCTGACAATGGCGCACAATTTACAAGTCAGCAGTTCAAGAGATATGCTGAAATGTGGGACTTCTGTTCATAGTATGAGTAGTCCCAAGTACTGTCAGTCAAATGGTTTGGGGGAATGTGCAGTTCAAAGTGCAAAACTGCTGTTGGAGAAATCAAAACGAGACAATACAAATGTTTTTCTAAATCTCCTGAATCTCAGAAACATCCCTCGTAATAATCATCTTGGTTCACCTACCCAGAGACTTATGTCAAGGCAAACCAGAACCACAGTACAAATCAGTAGCAAGTTGTTGCTTCCATGTGCTAAGAACAACAAAGCAGTGTAAGCTCAACTGTTGAAAAAGCATTTATCCCAGAAGTCCTATTATGATAAGACCAGCAAACCACTCAATCCATTACAAGAAGGTGAGATAGTGAGGATGTAGACAGCAAAAGGTTTTGTTTGGATTGGATTTGTGAAAGGTTTGTGTCAGGAACTGAGATTGTATATTGTAGAATCACAGGGAACAGAATTTAGGCAGAATCTGAAGCATTTATTACCGGTGACTGAGACAGTGTTGCAGCATTTTGCCTGTAATAAAGACTCTCGTTCTCAGAGTGACGTATCCAATGTCCCAGTTCCAGAGGACATTCTGGCAGATATCCCTGTTCCTGAGAATATTCCCGAGAGTCCTAAAGCAGAACATTTATCAGTGACTGTCCCTGTTGCTAAATCCAGTCCTAATTATAACATTACAAGATCAGGTCACATTTCCAGACCTAGTTCCACATGCATATCAATCTGGACATGAATGTTGTTCTGTTCATTATTGTCTATACAGTTTGCATGCCTGTTCAAATGTCATTATCATTGCAAGAGAGCTCAGTAAGGAGGGAGAATGTAGATCAGAGTGTGTGAAATACCTTTAAGATGTTTTCTAGTCAACAGGCACATGCATATAAGTACTGAGCATGTGCAAACAAGAGTGCCATTTTGAGTGAGCAGCCAGAGTGAGAGCATGCGTGTGTATAGTAGTCAGTCAGTTAGTTAGACAGGCTTATAGGTTCACAGGTAGGTAGTAGGCTAATGGTCTTAGGGCCTATATGAGCCTAGCCAAAAAAGGTACCCTGGCTTTCACCACCCAAGAAAATTATTTCCCTGTGCCCCTGTTGAGCAGAGCCACAGAGGTGATCCCTGGGGTCTATTTCCTATTTCCCATCCAATCATCAAGATTTTTCTTGAAGAGTGCTAATGAGGAGCTTTGTTTGATATAGATAGGTAGTTTGTTCCAGAGTATGGGAAGTCTCTGGGACAGGAATCTATCGCTCCAGCATGTTCTTTTTATTGTAGTGACAAGGTTTAGGTCCCTAGAGCATGTAGCTTGGAGAGATTGGGATTTCTTTAAGTGGAGCATGCCAACAGCTCTGAGTTTGACATAGCTTTGTATGTTAGGCAGAGATCACCTCTGAGTAGGCGATATGCTTTGGAGTAAAGCTGGAGTTTTTTGAGATGGCCTGCATAGGGCATCTGTCTGAGGCCGGTAATCCTCTTTGTGAGGCATTTCTGTGGCCTTTCCAGTTGTTGTAGATGTCTTGTAAGGTACATACCAAAAGGGATGTTGTACTCTATAATGGGTCTAATGATTGACGAGTAGAGGGGAACAATGACCTCTTTTTTTCCTGGATGAGAAACCTTTTGTGATGAGGTGTGCCATGGAGAAGGATTTCCTGACTACTGTGGTGATGTGATTATCAAAGGAGAGACTACTGTCCACCTGTGTCCCAAGGTCTCTTATCACACTTTTGGTGTTAAGTAGACTACCACCTATGTGATAGCTCATGGCTACAGAGTGTTTACCAAAGGGGATGACAATGCACTTTTGGCATTGGGCTTGAGGTCATGGCTTTGACACCAGGCATCTGTCTCCATGAGGCCCTTTTGTAGGATGTCCACATCTTTAGGAGTTTCGATTATGGCCCTAGTTTTCAGTTATCTGTGAACTTCATTAGCCAAAGACCTTCTGTGTTAGCCTGTACTTTAGAAAAGTAGATACCAAACAGGAGAGGACCCAGGACTGAACCCTGTAGTACTCCACTCGTCACTGGTCTGAAGTTGGATTTGGAGTCTGCTACTTTTACCGTGTGGGTTCTGTCAGTGAGCCAGTTGGCAACCCCTCTTGTGACATAGGGATTTATACCCTGTTTAGTGAGTTTATCTATAATTCCAGAGTGGGGGATGGTGTCAAAAGCCTTGGCGAGATCTAGATAGGCTGCGTGAACCACCTTACCCTCGTCTATGGCTTTGGTGACTGCTTCAAAGAAGTCTATCAGGTTTAGGAGACATTATCTGTCTTTTACAAACCCAAATTGGGTGGGGTCCAGAGTTTGAAGATTACCAATGTCTTTGTGTATAAGATCCATGATGGTACTTTCCATGGCCTTGCAGACCAGGCTCATTAGGCTAATGGGGAGGTAATTCAAGGGGTCCGTGGTGGCTACCCCTTTGTGGAGTGGGATAATCGTCGCTGTGCACCATTCAGTGGTCACAAAGCCTGAGGTGAGGCTATGACTGAACATGGTGCTTAGGTGGGGTGCCAGTTCATTTTGCAGTTTGTGTAGAACGCAGCCTGGGATGTTGTCAGGTCCCATGGATGCTGTGTTCTTGGCTTTGGAGAGTGTGGTTTTTACCTGTGCAGCTGTGATTAGAGGAACTTTGCATTCTTCCGGTATAGAGATGGGCCCTTTAGGGGGTGAGAGAGGGGTAAAGTTATCACTGAACCTATCTTCCAGGATGTTGGCAATATCAGTTGGTTCTGTATATGTAGTGTCATTGTGCTATAACTCAGAGCAAATCAGAGTGTTGCCATTGAGATTTGTGACATAGCTATAGAATGCCTTGTGGTTGTCTTTAGAATCATTGTCAATTTTGTTTTTGTTTGTTTTGTTTTTGGAGGATTTTATGAGGGATCTCTGATTCTTACTAAGGCTGACCAGGGAGTTCCTCCAATCATGGGATTTTACTCTTTTTTGCAACAGTTTCCTTCTTTTGTTGTAGAGTTTGTTTATGGCAGGGGACCACCAGACTGGCTTCCTTTTGTTGGAGGATAGCATCTTGGTTCTGTTAGGGATAGCATGATCCATGCACTCGTGTAAGTGCTTATAAAGTACATTTGTGTAGGATTCAGCAGTCATACCTCTATTGCCCGTCTGCATGGGTGTCATGAAGTTTGCCACTTCTGTCTTAAGAAACATGAAGTTGGCTTTGGAGAAATTTTTTACGGTGGTTTCCCTAATGGGGGTTGGGGCAGGATGTGGATGTCTAGGGTGATTAGCTTTTGGTTGGATCTGACCAACAAGGAATTGACCTCTGGTGTGGAATACCAGTTGCCCATGTTGGTAATGACCAGGTCTAGGATATTGTTGCCTCTGGTGGGGGTGTGGATACGTTTATCCAAGGCATTGGAATTTATGAATTCCAGAAAACATTGAGCAAAAGAGTTGGTACATGAATAGTTTTCCCAGTTAATGGTGGGGTAGTTGAAATCACCCATTATTAGGGCATTGTGTTGTACCCTAATATTTTCCAATGTATCAAGAAATGAGGAGTGGGAATCCTGAGGCATGGTGGGGGATCTGTAACAAGTTACAATTTGGATTGCGGTCTTGCCCAGAGTTAGTTGCACTTGGATAATCTCAGATGCATTATGCTGAGCAACTAGACTGGAAGTGTGGATATCCTTAATGAATATGGACACGCTTCTGCCTTTAGTGTTTCGGTCCATGTTAGGTGACCGAAAGGTGTGGTATGAATTATAGCCCAGTAATGCAGGAGTGCTGTCTGGAGCCTTGAACCAGGTCTCTGTCACTGCACAGATGTCGATGTTCTCCATTTTAAGGAGTGCCTCAAGTGAATGCATTTTGAGGTTTAACTTCTAGCATTGAGTAGCATTACCCTCAGATTTTGCTTGCTTGTACCTGTTAAGGTGGTGAATTTATCATTTGAACCTTGCCTAAAAAAGGCACTATAGGGGTGGCAAGAACCTTAGCCAGTATCCAGAATCCCAAGGGCGACAGGTGCAGGCCATCTCTGGCAAAGCATTGTGGTCTGTCAATCATGTCATCCCAGGCAGACAGATACTGAATCCCCTTAGAATGACACCAGAAGCTTAGCCAATTGTTGAATTCAATCATTTTGTCCTTTTACTGTGGTATAATTCTGGGTGATGGCAGGATGCTACTCAGGGCTAGGTCCATACCTGCCTGGGCTACAAAATCAGAGAGTTCCTCCATGTCTCTTTTCATGTAGTCCAGGGAGGTAAGTCTCAGGTCATTCACACCAACATGGACAATGACAGACTAATATTTGTACTTGTTGTGGAGTGACCTGAGTGGGTGCGTTATGTGGCAGATCCTGGCACCCGACAGGCAGCTGACAGTAACTTTCCCCTTGTTTAGCCTGGTGAGTGGAACATCAGTGTGCCTGACTATAGAGTCAACTGTGACTAGAGTGGTGAGTACGTTGTTATGCCTTATGGGCTGTGGTTGAGTGGCACACTGAGTTTGTGGGCTATGTGTCATTTGGGTTGTGTTGGAGGGTGGAGGTTGCTTGCGTTTCTGTTTTGGAGGTCTCTGTTGCTTGAGCAGATTTTCATTGAGAGCCTCCATGAATGTAGGTGTGTGTTTTATGTTTCTATGTGTATGTTTTAGTGGTGTAGGTTTTGAGGGACTATGTGATGAGTGTGGTGTGGTCCAAGTGTTTACCTTCTCCTCTTGACTGTCTAGTCCAGTCTTAGGTGAAAAGAGCTTTGCTTCCAGTTTGCCTATATAAGTGCATCTCTCATAGGTTGTAATGTTGGGTGGTAGGAGGAGAGGGTTGTCTGTGTACATGAGGCAATTGCTGCATTGTCCCAAGATTCCCAGATTCATCAGGTAGACAGGAGAAACCATCGGGAGCTGACCCTTAGGCATGTCTGGATAGGTGCTTATTTATTAAGTACTAAAAACTGTTTTCCTCTAGACAAGTGAGGAAAGGTGAGTGCTGTAGTAATTTGTAGCTTATTTAGTGCTTACAACGAGTTCTGAACAAGTGCTGAGCTCAAAGAAACAAATTTTTGTGCTAAAACTAAAAATCTGTCTAGTTCTAAGGGAAAATTTGAAGAGCAGACTGACTTTATGGCGCCGGGAATAGTTTAACCCTAGCTAAGTGGCGATGCATAAAGTTTTTTTTTTTTTTTTTATTATAACAGTTCGTTTAAGTTTAATAATCCTGCCATCCATCCTGATGTGTTTTCATGTAATAAAGTACTTAAATGAACACCCAAGCCTCATCATCTTATTCAGCTATACAAGATGAGTGACAGCCATTGCCCAAAAGATAAAAGTAGCATAAAGCAGGCCTATGTATGTGATGTGGAATCTACTGATATACAATACAATGCAATCAGACTATGCATCGTTAGTCTAGTGCTTAACATTACCTACCACTTCTGGTATTTCTAAGTGAGCTACACAAGTACAGCTACAGATATTTACAGAAACAGGACTTGTAAGATAAGCCCTCATATTCTACAGCTAAAGCAGCATTATCCAAGCATTGTAATAGAAGTTGCACTTTCAAAACAGATAGTTCATATCAGAATAGTAGAATGTAAAAGAATAGCAATGGTGTTATATATTTAAAATTACTGCAGGTATGAGCAGAATGAAGTAATATTTGAAAACAAAGCCAAGCGATGTTCAATTTGCTTCCAAAAAATGTGTTGATAACAATCCATTATGGATGCCAGACGCTTTTCTTGTGTACCTTTATGCCAAGTTGCCTATTTTTTACTTGAAGAGGCTCATCTGAATTAATCTGAATTAGTAAACTGTGCGAGTAATGGCTATATAGCAACAAATACCTACAATAACCTTTGTGCAGTGCAAATGGATGATAATTAACATTGTAGCACTGACATCAAACGGGGTGGCCATGGTGGTGCAGCGGTTAGCTTTGTCACCTCACAGCAAGAGGTTCTCCAGTGTGATTCTTGGCTGGGGTGCTTTCTGTACAGAGTCTGCATGTCCTCCCTGTGGTCATGTGGATTTCCTCCAGGTGCTCTGATTTCCTCCCACATCCCAAAGACATGCTGTAGGTGGATTGGATACTCTAAATTGGCCCTAGGCATGAGTGTGCATGCCTTCTGTAGAAGGTTGGGCTGACAAATCAACACCATAAAACTCCACTGCCAATCATGAGCGGACAGGTGATCTGCTGTGGCAACCCCTAACCAGGGAAATCCAAAAGAAGAAGTACTGACATCAAATGTAACCACGCATCTGTGTTTAGTGTACCTAAGAGAGAAATTTACATGAGATTCAGTAAGGTGCTCCTAGTAGGGTAGTATTTCTTGCAATGTAGCTACCATTTTAATAATTACATCTGAAGTGTGGGTATGGAGGTTGCAATTTATGATTTGTGCACTAAAAAGAGGGCACCACCATGTTGCAAAATAGAAGGCACTGATCTGTTTATATTATTTCAAATGGGAATATAAGGATTGATACTTCAAGTATTTGAGGGACCATTAAGAAATAGATGCACAACAGCTTAATCATCTAGCCTGAGGATTGGGAAGCAGTGTGACTGTTTGTTCAAAACCCACATGAATTTTTCCCCCATTCAGTGATCATAGATAAACTTACTGAGTTAAGCATAAACCCCTACATCATCATATGGATAGCCAAATGGCTCACCGACAGGACATATGTTGTCCAGATAGGTGAATCCACTTCTGATAAGAATCCTCTTGCAAGCAGTGCCCTTGGGGTGCAGTGTTGGGTCTCCTCCTGTTTGGTATATATTTCTCTGAAGTGAATGCCAATGTTGGGGGCCTCTGGGTCACCAAGTTCACTGACAACTGTAAGCTGGGAGCAATCATTGAATCATCAAATGATGTTGACATCCTACAAACAGGCCTAAAAATGGTAAATGACTGGTGCCAAAACCATGGTCAGAGACTAAATGCTAAAAAATGCATAATCATACCCTTCATTAAATAAAAGATGCCTGCAAATTTTAATAATGGTAGCATACCCCTAAAAGTAGACCCAGTGGTGAGGGACTTGGGAACATAGATAGATAATAATCTAACCTTTGACCACCAGGCAGCTACAGTAGTGAGGAAATCCTTCTGTGTGGCTCAACTTATAAGTAAAGGCATGGCATCAAGATCAAAGGAAGTCATAGTGCCATTGTACTCGGGCCTCATCAGGCCCATAATCAAGTACAATGCTCCCTTTTGCATGTATCTAACCAGGAACTTACACCAACTGGAGCAGGTCCAGAGGTTTCTCACTAACAAATACGAAGCATAAGACATGTTATGCAGACCAACTAAAGGTCCTATCTTTTACTCCATATCATATCATTAATTTTGGAAACACTTATGTCTGACCTACAAGGCATTCTCTAATCTATCCCTGATGAAAATGTAACATATTTTCAAGAAAAAAAATTATATTAGTGCTATGCATTCTATGGATCTGAACCTTATTTGTGACTCAAACAGAACTGAGCTGGAAAAACAGATTTGTATCCCAAAGGCTACCTTGTCTATGGAATAAATTTCCAGTCTTCGTAAAACAAATCATGTTCCTCAATCTTTTCAAAAGAAATTTGGATAAATGGATGGGGAACCATAAATTCACTCCCTTATGGACAGAGGCAGTCTGAAAATTGACTCAGGGCTCCAACACCCAAAGACCCACTACCCTGATACTACCCCCTCCCATATCTGGAGAACTAAGCTATATAATTAGCATGGGAGTTGGCGGTGAAGGGTGGCTTGCCTCATGCAAAAAAAAATTTACTTTTTGTGTTTTTTGCTTTTTAATAATTTTAGATTTTCTCTAAAATAATCCTGTTTGCTGCATTCTGAAGGATTTCACAGAAAATTGGTCATGCAGGCTGTGTGCTACTGGACCCTAAAGTCTGAGCAGTATCCTCGCCTAAATATCAACATAAGAAGTATCAACAACAAAGTCCATGAACTGCATGCTAGCCCTCCCCCATACTCCCCAGACTCACCAAAACTTGGCTAAAACCGGCCACACCCAACAATGAAATACTACCACTAGGATATGATATCATACATAAACACAGAATTGGTAAAAGAGGAGGAGCCATTGCCCTACTCTTTAAAAAAAAACACCTCTCAATAGATCCTGTAGATGATCAAACACCAAACCTTGACAAAAGCTGAAGTTATATCTGCCAAACTAAGCTTAAACGCCAGAAAACATATATACATAGTGGGCCAAGCATTAGAAAACATACTACACCAGTGCAGTAGGGCATTACCACAGGAAACAATTATTATGGGTGATTTCAATGTAAACTGGTTATACTGCAACTCCTCAAACTCCAAAAAAACTGCATAAACCTGCATGGCTTCACACAGCTTATCCAGTCACCCACTAGGTTTAACAAACAGTCCAAGAAACAATCCTCACTAGACTGGATACTTGTAAATAGACCAGCACTGTATTTCTATTCTGGCTGTCTACCAGATAGTCTCAGTGACAATTACTCTACCTATTTACTCAGAAAACAAGCCACTCCTCCCAAGCAAACAACATTTAAACAAATAAGGAACAGGAAACACCTGAACCCAGTTAACCTTATAGATATACTCAAACATTGCAAATGGACACCTCTAAAACTTCTACCAAAACAAGAAGCAATTGATTACTTTAATTCTACCTTCCTATCCATACTAAATTCTCAGACACCCACCAGAAATATACGTACCAAATCAAATTATGCCCCATGGTTAACAAAAGAAACACATTCACTACTTAAATCCAGAGACAAGGTTTGGGTAACATGGAACAAATCTAAATCCCAACCAGCTCTCCAAAACTACCAGGAACTTAGACATAAGGAAAAATGGCAAATCAAGCAAGTCAAAATAAATTACTACTCAGACATACAATCACTGTAATAACTCACAAAAATTCTGGTCAGCCATAAACAATATACTTCTACCAGGTAAAGACAGGACACCCCCTCCTTCCAGTACTAACACTTCCAACAATATTGCCACTCAATTCAACAAATATTTTACCAAAACTATATTAGCTCTGTCCAACAATCAAAACCCCTCACCTATTGCAGTTACCACAATATCTCCCAATATTAAATCCTGCTTCTCCCTGAAACCTGTACCCGCAGATACTATGAACAGTTTGCTTAAAAAACTAAAACCAACCACATTAGCTGCAGATAACTTACCTGCCAATTTCCTAAGGTTAACAGCAGATGGTATAGCATATCCTGTATCAATTCTTATCAAAAGAGCCATTGTAGAACAGCAAGTCCCTCCCATCTGGAAAACCTGCCACATAATACCCCTCCACAAAGCCAGCTCGTCAACAGAAGTCACTAACTACCGGCCAATAGCAATACTGTCCCCACTATCCAAAATTCTAGAGAGGGTCATTAACATACAAGTTTCTGAATATCTACAGGATAACAGCCTATTAACCAACACCTAACATGGCTATCGAGTATTCAATAGTAAATCAACCGCTCTAATGGCATTCATCAATACTGTCAACTACCACAGGAACAACAATTATGTATCTTCTACTTTCCTGGACCTACCAAAAGCCTTTGATATGGTTTCCCATAGTAAGCTTCTAAGCACTATCTCAGAACTAAATTTCTGCCAAGCCACTTTAGCCTGGTTCCAGAATTATCACTGGATGCCAGCAAGCAGTCTCTTGGCAACAAATTTTATCTCCCCTTCTACCTGTAACACTAGGTGTTCCCCAAGGCTCAATCTTAGGTCCACTTCTATTTTCAATATTTACAAATAACCTATTTACTTCAATCCCACAAGCATTTCTCCTTCAGTACACAGATGATTCGACAGAAGTCTGTGCAGCTCCCACTATCCAAGAGCTACATAGCTTAACACAACAATCTTTCTCAGCAGTCAAGACTTGGCTTACCAATGTCCAACTAATCCTAAATCCCAAAAAGACCTTTAGATCTTCCATCCCTCTAAATCAGTCAAACCCACCAACATTTTCAACATCATTTCACTAAATAATACCACCATCTCCCCATCTCCACACACCAAACTATTAGGAGTTGAAATCGACTGCAACTTAAAGTTTGACATGTACATCTCACAAACAGTCAAAAAAGTACATAAAAAACTAGGAACATTGTATAAGAATAAACACTACTTCACAAAAAATACAAAAACAACAATTGCCCAAATCCCACCTAGTCTCCACTCTTCTGTATGCAGCTCCAATACTTACAAATCTAAGAAAATCAGAGCTGGCAAAACTTGAATCCTATTACAACAAAATTGCCAGGTTCACCACAAACTCTCCAGCCGGAGCTCACCACTGTACATCACTCAGGGAACTCAACTGGCTAGAATTCCCCCACCTTCTTCAGTACATCCAGTTAACCATGGCTCATAATATACTATATGAACCTGAGAAAATACCCGCTTTACAAACTCTTTTACAACCCTATGCTACCAACAGAACCCTACATTCCGCTAATAAACACCACATAAAAATCAACCCCTCCAAAAACCAAGAAAGTGATTCCCTCTTCTCAAATTATACTGGCAAAATCTGGAATGCATTATCAGGAAATATTACATCTATTCTGTCACTAACCTAGTTTAAAATAGCACCAAAAAAAATACTTACTA
This sequence comes from Protopterus annectens, assembly GCF_019279795.1. NCBI lineage: Eukaryota > Metazoa > Chordata > Ceratodontiformes > Protopteridae > Protopterus > Protopterus annectens. The sequence continues at coordinate 1,903,046,328 of NC_056731.1, read as the reverse complement.
AATAAATGGCTATGTCCTTGCTCCACTCCAGACTAATATTCCTTTTTTAATGCTATTACTCTTGCTCTCACTCTAAATGAATCGCTTCCTTCTATCCATTCTGTCCTATACATCACTGCACACTAACCTACACTATGATAGCGCTAAGGTTATTTTCTTGACATTTCTACTGGTCTCTATACTTATTACATAGATCCTTATAATGTGTGTTATCTTCATTATTGATTTGAAATCACTTGCATGTCAGTCTCTCTAGTAACTCACTCACAAATGCATAATTGATGAAATGCCTCATTACTCATTACTTTAACATGCTCTAGTTCAAATAATTAACTAATGTAGTCATTGCTTTGTATAGATGAATTTATAAACTGTTTTAACCAGTCTGACCAAAGTTCTTTTGTATTTGTATAATGCTGATTTTTTTGTATGTCTTGTATGATTGTTTCAATGTGGAGCTTTCCTCCACGGGCCTCCGCTGGAAAAGAACATGTGTCCAGTTGGACTTTCCCAGTAAACAAATGTAAAATAAAATAAATAAATGTAACAAGTAAAGCTTCTTCCAACATATAACAAGCTCAGCTCTAGAAATGTGTTCATATAAATCAAAAATGGGGATGCACTGAGTGGCCATTGTTTTATTGCACCTTTAACTTGTAAGAATGGTCTGTCCCACAGAACATTCAAAACCAGCTGAAACAAAACATTGAAAATATAAAGTGAAGGGTGAAATCCCCCACATAGAAGGATGCAGAGGGGGATTGCCTCCCTTTAAAAATCATTCATATACACTATTCTGGTTGATTTGAGTTTGACTCATTCAGTTTGCTTTTGTGAGAGTTATGATACAAGGTTTCATTGCCATTCCTTCTCATATACAGGTCTGGTAGTGATGCTGTCTGTCATTCCTTCTCATATACAGGTCTGGTAGTGATGCTGTCTGTCATTCCTTCTCATGTACAGGTCTGGTAGTGATGCTGTCGGTCATTCCTTCTCATATACAGGTCTGGCCATGATGCTGTCTGTCATTCCTTCTCATATACAGGTCTGGCCGTGATGCTGTCTGTCATTCCTTCTCATATACAGGTCTGGTAGTGATGCTGTCTGTCATTCCTTCTCATATACAGGTCTGGTAGTGATGCTGTCTGTCATTCCTTCTCATATACAGGTCTGGTCGTGAAGCTGTCTGTCATTCCTTCTCATATACAGGTCTGGTAGTGATGCTGTCTGCAATTTCTTCTCATATACAGGTCTGGTAGTGATGCTGTTTGTCATTCCTTCTCATATACAAGTCTGGTCATGATGCTGTCTGTCATTCCTTCTCATATACAGGTCTGGTAGTGATGCTGTCTGTCATTGCTTTTCATATACAGGTCTGGTAGTGATGCTGTCTGTCATTCCTTCTCATATACAGGTCTGGTAGTGATGCTGTCTGTCATTCCTTCTCATATGAAGGTCTGGTAGTGATGCTGTCTGTCATTCCTTCTCATATTCAGGTCTGGCAGTGATGCTGTCTGTCATTCCTTCTCATATACAGGTCTGGTGGTGATGCTGTCTGTCATTCCTTCTCATATACAGGTCTGGTAGTGATGCTGTCTGTCATTCCTTCTCATATACAGGTCTGGTAGTGATGCTGTCTGTCATTCCTTCTCATATACAGGTCTGGTAGTGATGCTGTCTGTCATTCCTTCTCATATACAGGTCTGATAGTGAAGCTGTCTGTCATTCCTTCTCATATACAGGTCTGGCCGTGATGCTGTCTGTCATTCCTTCTCATATACAGGTCTGATAGTGATGCTGTCTGTCATTCCTTCTCATATACAGGTCTGGTAGTGATGCTGTCTGTCATTCCTTCTCATATTCAGGTCTGGTAGTGATGCTGTCTGTCATTCCTTCTCATATACAGGTCTGGTAGTGATGCTGTCTGTCATTCCTTCTCATATACAGGTCCGGTAGTGATGCTGTCTGTCATTCCTTCTCATATACAGGTCTGATAGTGATGCTGTCTGTCATTCCTTCTCATATACAGGTCTGATAGTGATGCTGTCTGTCATTCCTTCTCATATACAGGTCTGGTGGTGATGCTGTCTGTCATTCCTTCTCATATACAGGTCTGGTAGTGATGCTGTCTGTCATTCCTTCTCATATACAGGTCTGATAGTGATGCTGTCTGTCATTCCTTCTCATATACAGGTCTGGTGGTGATGCTGTCTGTCATTCCTTCTCATATACAGGTCTGGTGGTGATGCTGTCTGTCATTCCTTCTCATATACAGGTCTGGTAGTGATGCTGTCTGTCATTCCTTCTCATATACAGGTCTGGTGGTGATGCTGTCTGTCAATCCTTCTCATATACAGGTCTGGTAGTGATGCTGTCTGTCATTCCTTCTCATATACAGGTCTGGTATTGATGCTGTCTGCCATTACTTCTCATATACAGGTCTGGTAGTGATGCTGTCTGCCATTCCTTCTCATATACAGGTCTGGTAGTGATGCTGTCTGTCATTCCTTCTCATATACAGGTCTGATAGTGAAGCTGTCTGTCATTCCTTCTCATATACAGGTCTGGCCGTGATGCTGTCTGTCATTCCTTCTCATATACAGGTCTGATAGTGATGCTGTCTGTCATTCCTTCTCATATACAGGTCTGGTAGTGATGCTGTCTGTCATTCCTTCTCATATTCAGGTCTGGTAGTGATGCTGTCTGTCATTCCTTCTCATATACAGGTCTGGTAGTGATGCTGTCTGTCATTCCTTCTCATATACAGGTCTGGTGGTGATGCTGTCTGTCAATCCTTCTCATATACAGGTCTGGTAGTGATGCTGTCTGTCATTCCTTCTCATATACAGGTCTGGTAGTGATGCTGTCTGCCATTCCTTCTCATATACAGGTCTGGTCGTGATGTTGTCTGTCATTCCTTCTCATATACAGGTCTTGTAGTGATGCTGTCTGCCATTCCTTCTCATATACAGGTCTGGTAGTGATGCTGTCTGTCATTCCTTCTCATATACAGGTCTGGTACTGATGCTGTCTGTCATTCCTTCTCATATACAGGTCTGGTACTGATGCTGTCTCTCATTCCTTCTCATATACAGGTCTGGTACTGATGCTGTCTGTCATTCCTTCTCATATTCAGGTCTGGTAGTGATGCTGTCTGTCATTCCTTCTCATATACAGGTCTGGTAGTGATGCTGTCTGTCATTCCTTCTCATATACAGGTCTGGTAGTGATGCTGTCTGTCATTCCTTCTCATATACAGGTCTGGTAGTGATGCTGTCTGCCATTCCTTCTCATATACAGGTCTGGTAGTGATGCTGCCTGTCATTCCTTCTCATATACAGGTCTGGTAGTGATGCTGTCTGTCATTCCTTTTCATATACAGGTCTGGTAGTGATGCTGTCTGTCATTCCTTCTCATATACAGGTCTGGTAGTGATGCTGTCTGTCATTCCTTCTCATATACAGGTCTGGTAGTGATGCTGTCTGTCATTCCTTCTCATATACAGGTCTGGTAGTGATGCTGTCTGTCATTCCTTCTCATATACAGGTCTGGTAGTGATGCTGTCTGTCATTCCTTCTCATATACAGGTCCGGTAGTGATGCTGTCTGTCATTCCTTCTCATATACAGGTCCGGTAGTGATGTTGTCTGTCATTCCTTCTCATATACAGGTCTGGTGGTGATGCTGTCTGTCATTCCTTCTCATATACAGGTCTGGTCGTGATGCTGTCTGCCATTCCTTCTCATATACAGGTCTGGTCGTGATGCTGTCTGCCATTCCTTCTCATATACAGGTCTGGTCGTGATGCTGTCTGCCATTCCTTCTCATATACAGGTCTGGTAGTGATGCTGTCTGTCATTCCTTCTCATATACAGGTCTGGTAGTGATGCTGTCTGTCATTCCTTCTCATATACAGGTCTGGTAGTGATGCAGTCTTCCCTCTTGTCCAATTCCCTCAGGCCGATGGCTAGATTATACTTCTGTTTTTAAATAAACTGATCATGCCACTTGTACTCTAACCACTATTGTAAGTCTCACTATTGTCCTGCATTATCTAAGGTTATTGTACACTGTTCCATGAGCAGTGAAAAGTTAAACTGTTACACCCCCTTTCTCCAACATAGCAATATTGCATTCTGACTTATGTGCATTATCTAACACCACTTTTTAGTCTAAAAACAGACACATGCATATCTACCTGAATCAGAACCATGATATTATTAAAGATGGCATAATCAACATAGGAATTGTAAGACTTATAACATACATGTTCTTAGTAGGCGTCTGTAGTATTTGATGTGTAATGTTCATGTGTACCAGTGTTAATATGCTATATACATGTATTTAGGTTTCTGCAGTATTTGACAAATGCTGTGAATGTGCACCATCTGTAACATGGTGCATAAGTGTACTTAGTTTTCTGCAATGTTTGACATGTGCTGTGACATGCTAAATAAATGTACTTAGGTTTCCACAGTAATTGACATATAGTATGAAAGTGTGCCAACCCAGCAGTAACATGTTACACAAATGTATTTAGCTGGTTTCTGGGGTATTTTACATACACTGTGCATATGTGCCAGCTTCAACATACTCTATTGTCCCGAAATATCACTGAATAATTTTGTATTTTGTGGTGGTATTCTTTTTTGTATAGCCACAGGAAAAAATGAAGATGTTCGTCATGCCCACTGTTTCCATGGCATTTTGGGTATCTTCCAAGGTATCCCAGTAATGGCCATTTTTTTAAAAGCTCAGACTCCCTTCCCTCTCTCTTCCTGTGACAGTTGATTGGATGAGAATATCCAGAGAGGAAAGCCTTCAGCTGTGACAGGAAGTGAGTGTTCAGTCTTTCTGCCATCCAAAGAAGAAAGTTCTCTGACTCTTAACAGGATCCAGTACTAATTTTTCCTGGCTTACTGCTTATATACGCATCATTTGGTGACCTCATTCCTCTCATTTTATTATTATATTTATTATTTTCTACCCATTTTGATATCTATTTAAAAAAATATTTTAATATTTTATTTTGGTCAGTGTTTACATTAATTCCACTTGGTATTTCTGCTTGTAACAATGTTTATTTAGCATCTGTCTTTGACAAATGTTTGTTTTTACTGTTTGAGCAAAAATGGTTAGATATTTAGGGCAAATGGATGTATCCTTCTAGTAATCTAGCCACTGCCGTGGTGGTACAGTGGTTAGCATTGTCACCTCACAACAAGAGGTTCTCCCATTCAATTCTCGGCTGGAGCGCCTTCTGTGTGGAGTCTGCATGCCCTCCCCATAGTCAAGTGACACTAAAAAACATGCAGATAGGTGCGTGCATGAATGGGCAGGCCTTCTTTGAAGGTTGGGCGTCGGGCTGACAACTTGGCACCATAAAAATCCACTGCCAATCATGAGTGGACTGGAGTTCCGCTGTGGCAACCCCTAACTGGGAAAAGCCAAAAGACATTACTTACTTCTAGTAATCTAACCATTAGAATGTTAAATTATCAAGGCTATAGGTGGACATTTTACAGCGTGACTGAAATTGTTTCTAATTTGACTCAGGTTTCAAAACATGCTTTGAGAGGTGTGCTTATATGTGAAAGTACACTCTCGAGAAATGCTGCCTCTTCTTCTGTTGCATTAAAACGGAATGTTTGGTTACATAATCAAAACTTCTCTGGTGATTTAAAAGCTGAAATTGTGAATGATCCCTTAAGTTCTGCATTGGTGTTTGTGCACAGATTATCAAACAGGATTACAGATTAATGCATGGGGTATCTAAGATGTTTCACATACCCAAGTGTTCCTTAAATAAGGCACCTTCTTTCAAGGGGCAGAACAAACAAAAATCCCAGCCAAACAATAATCAAGGATCCAAAAGGAAATGGAAGGAGGATAATTCTTTGAAACCAAACAGGAGGAATTCCTGTCCAAAAAAGGATCAACCTCCTGCCAAGGAATGACATTACCAAGTCAAACAGGATCCCACCCCCCTCCTGTGCTTCCTTCTCTTCCTCCGTCCCCCAGTCTCTCTCTCAACTCTGCAGCCTGGCTTCAAATAGTCTCAGACAAATGGTTTCTGGTCTTCCCCCTTTCAGTAGAATTCCCCTACACCCACCAGACTGGACTGAGCTGTTTCCTCCAGTACTCTATCACATGGTAGAAGCAAGGGTCATAGAATCAGTGGATGAAATACTCAAAAGCTAAGGATTTCACTCCAGAATCTTTTTGGTACCAAAAAATGAGCACTTGTGGAGACTTGTCCTAGAGTTGTCCTTTCTAAACACCTTCATAAAAGTTCTGAAATGCAAAATGTTTACTTTACAGTTAGTCCTGGCATTGCATGAAGACCACTATTTCATGACGACTCTAACTCTCAGTGATGCTTATCATATTTCTGTTGCTCCCACCTTCAGGTATTTTTTTGAGATTTGCTGTGTCTGGCTTACATTATCATTTTTCTGCATTATACATTGGGCTAGGTACTGTACCAGAGTGTTTACAAAGTGCCTTACCCTAGGCTTCCACATGTTTCCTTATTGCTGATTTGTGCAGATTCTGTAACCAGGTGCTTGGAGTCCTTAGATAAGGTTGCATTTCTCTTTTCCCAACTGGGCTTCAAATTGAAAATTCAAAAGTCCTTCATCACACCCTCTCAATGAATTGTTTTCTTGGGGTGTTGAATAGACACAGTAAAAAGGATGGCTTTCCTGGCAGAAGACAAAGTTCTGACTTTTCAGGGCATTTTCTTGGATTTTGCTCTTCTAGACATGGCCTCAACAAAATAATTCCTCAAAATTGTAGGCTTCATGGCATCAATGATCTTTGTGATGCCACTAGCCAGAATACAAATGAAAAAAATTCAATGGTACTTGAAAAGTTGTTAGACCCAACACCTTCATCCCTTGAATTTCCAGGTACCAGTACTGGGATTTGTGAAACAGGAATTGCAGTGGTAGATGAATCAACTGTCTCTGAGCCCAAGACTCCATTTTTCTCTCCATACCCCAGACCAATCTGCCCAAGCAAACTCTTCAAATTTTGAGTGGATAGCAGTGTCCATGGAAGTTCAAGTGTAAAACTTGTGAGGTCCTCTGGACAAGCCAAAGCACAAAAACATAAAAGATATGTTGGCAGTGATCCATGCCTTAAATGTTCTTCACCAGTTATGGATTCCAGGTCCTCTTCCAATGGTCACAGAAAACACTACCATAATGTGGTACCTGAACAAGCAAGGGGGTACAACGTCATACCCACTTTGTCCATTAGCAAGATGAACTGGGAGCTGGCTGTACAGCATTCTCTGACTCTTCAGGTCTCGTACATTCTGTCAGAGCAAAACACAGTATCAGACAGACTAAGAAGATCCCGGACAGACCCTCATAAGTGGAAGCTCCATCTAGAGGACTTCCAGGTCTTGATCCAGATGTATGGAACACCTCGCATAGATCTGTTCACCTCAGACAGCTGAAAAAATGCTGCTCAAGACACCTTTTCAACCATGCTTGGAAGACAGACACTGTGTCATTTCCATGATTCTCTATGTTCCTGTATACATTTCCATCCTTTCCAATGATTCCTCAATTGTGGGAGCACCCTTTTGTCCCAGGTTGGGTCTTCCTTTTAATGAAATTGGCCAACAGAAGGTACTACAAGTTCCTCACAAACTCGATCTGCTCACACAGTGTCAGGGAAAATGGTGCACCCCAATTTAGAGCAGTTCCAAATGACAGCTTGGATGATACTATTTTGAGGGTCTATATTAGAACACCGAACATTCAAAATGTCGAGTGTTCTAATATCGAACCCTACCAATCGAAAATACCATACATTGAACGTTCAGAACAGCAAATTTTTTCCTAGGGAAAAAATTTGCTGTTCCAAAACACATACACACAACACAAGCACACCAAACAAGCAGCAATCCACACACGTACACCTAAAATCTTACACCTAACCCTACACTAAACTATACACACACCACTAACTATCCACGTACCTTAACCCAAACCCTAAGGTCCATCACTATTGCACACTCACCTCACTCTAACCCTAACTCAACTAACCCGCCCTAACCCTCATGTACACACAATCGCACACATACCTAACCTGTGCCCTCACCCTAACTCACCTAACCCGCCCTAACCCTCATGTCCACACAATCGCATACATACCTAACCCGCACTCAATTGCACACTTACCCAAACCCGACCCATAACTTTCCAACAGAGCAATGAAAATACCGAAGCAACAGAAACAGACAATCAAATTATTTTCCTAGGAAAGAATTTGGTTTTCTGCTTCTTCGATATTTTTAGTGTTCGCTGAAAATGGGTCGATATTAGAACACTCGACATTTTAAATGTTCGGTGTTCTAATATAAACCCTATTTTGATACCATTTAGGCATTTGTTCCATGAAGTGGTGCAGCCAGTTCATACATTAGTACTAAGCTAACTGCCCTTGTGAGCCATTTTAAGCCTAGCCAATTATCCCCTGTGAGACTCAAACCCTGCACCTTGTGCTTGTAAGGCAAACATCTTAACCATTTGGCCACCCTCCCAGTTCTTTAAGGAAGCAAAAAAACTGCAATGAGAAAATCTTCATTTACAAATGTAAAGGGTTTTCTAGGTGGTACCTAGCTAGTAGCAGAGGTAGCAAAAGGGTTTTGACTCCTCTGGTTTTGAAATATTTGTGTGAACAACTTAGAGATGGTTTGTCATATGCTGCTATCAAAGTGTATCTTGTGGCCATCTCAGCTTGTCTGCCCACAGATACCCCTCTTTCATCATTTTTTCTGGTCAAAGAGTTTATGAAATAAGTTCTGCACCTGAAATCCCCTTGAAAGTAAATTCCTTCTCCCTGGGATCTCAACTTTATTCTTGACAATTTTGACCCTACCGCATTTTGAATCTGCCTCTCAGTCTGATTTACAGTTCATTACTTGGAAGGTTGTTTTATTAATTGCTCTGACATCCGCAAGGCAAGTCTCTGAGCTGCAAGCTGTCATGGTGGGCAACCCTATCAAATTTTTCACAAGGACACATTTGCGTTACACACTAACTCTTCATTCATGTCAAATGTTGTTTCAGAATTATCAATCAGAGGAGGTGAGAAAAGATTGGGAAGAGAGGTTTGATCATAAATTCACAAGGAAACAACGGCATTACATTTGTATGCCTCCCAAATATGCAACAAAGTCTAGAAGATTTAGGATTTTTGCTTGGAAGTGTTTGAATATTTATACCCCAAGCAGATTCAAAGAATTATACCTCAGGTAGATGACAAATGCTGGAGGTGTGATGGGGAAGAAAGGAATAATTGGGAACACATATTCTGACAGAGTAATGAGTTTGCAAACTTCAAAAATTCCCTACAAAGTTCTCTATCAGAAACATTGGGTGAGCAAATGGGTGTAACTAAGGAAATGATTTTTCTGAGCTGGGATACAATATCTGAATTGCCTAGACATAGTAAGACCTTGTTACATTTAATTCTGGTGGCTGCCAAAAATGAAAATCAAAGTTTAAACCAACAGTATTTGAAGTACTGAATATTGTAATAGAGATAAAAAAAAACTGGAAGTGGGATCTTTAGAAAAGGGTAGGAACAAATTAAATAGATTGTGGCAACAATGCATGCAGAATAATGTTTTGAAGAACTGAGGTTTAAGGGATGGCAGGAATTGAATATTTTTTGTAATGGATTAATGATAACTGTACAGTAGAATACATGTAATGTATAATGGTTGTAACTGTGACCATGTCAATATTGTTTGCTTTCTTTTGTATAAGTGTATGTTTGCCTATGTCATAACTGATAATTCAATAAAGGTTTTAAAAAAAGTAAATGTAAAAAATAAATGCTGTTTCTGAATTTACCTTGAATCAAGCCATTAATTTGCCAGTGTTCTATCTTGATCATAAAAAAAAAAAAACAAGGGAGAAGATTCGATATACCTTGGAGAGGCAGCTCAGGTACTACCTTTATGTAAGCCCTTTAGGAATGCTGAATAGCTACTTGTCTCCTATACAGGGGATAAGAAAGGTCAACCTGTCTCTAAGCAAACTATTGCATGATGGTTTTACTCTGCTGTTATTTTCTGATACTCCCACTGTGCTAAAAGACTTCCAGGTAATGTTAAGGTTTACTTGACTAGGGCCTTATCCTCGTCACTGGTATATTGGGTGAACTCTAGAAGAAATCTAGAGGCAACATCCTGGTCCTCTGTTCATACCTTTACAAAGTACTAAAAAACTGGATTAATTTTGTAAGTCCAGAGCAGGTTTTGCTAGGAGCATTCTGCAGAGACTCCTGGATCCTTATCATTCCATGTTCTAGGCAGCATAAGCTTTGGGAATCTACCTAAAATGCCACCGAGGCAGTAAGAATGATGAATATAGTACAGTTGTATAAGTTCTACTTACCCGTAGCAGTAAATGTTCAATATCCTCATTACCTCAGTGGCAGCACCTACCTGCCATCCTCCAGATTGTGCATAGCTGAGGTGGGTTTCAACCTCTTTGATTCGATTGTTATTGGTTTTAGTTTTTATAGTGGACTGTCTGTAATTTACTTGTGCTAGATGATTCTGTCTTCAGGTACCTTCCTTCTTTGTGGAAGTAAAAAAGTCTGAACACTTACTTCCTATCACAGTTGAAGGTTTTCTTCTCAGAATATGCTCAGCCATTAAATTCCACAGGAAGAAACAAGGAGGAGAGTCTAAGCTTTTGAAAACTGGCCAATAATGAGTTACCTTGGCAGATTACCCAAAATGCAGGCAGTGAGGAATTCAAACATCTACTGTTACTGGTAACTGTACTTTCCATAGTAAAACACTGGCTTTTAAATCAAATCAAAGTTATTTATGTGTTTTAACAGAAGCACTGTACATGGACAATAGATTATATATTAAATAAAGCTTTACAGTTAAATGTAAAGTAACAAAACAACTGCAGTGCAATAAACAATACTATAATAATAATTGTCTAAATGATACAATACAAGTGGGTTAAAATTATTAAATACAAAAAAATTTAATAACATTATTTGCTAGGAATCACTACCAAATACTAGATACCAACAATAATTAACGTATTACATTTTATCTATAAGGCTAGATGACAGATGAGCCACCTAGAAACAATGTATAAGACATTCATATGTGACATCATAAATAGATACATAGATAAATAATGAACAAAGTAAAATAGTAAAACTACAATGAAAAAATGCATTTATCAAATTTATAAGCACTTACTGGAAATTGTTATATTAAAGCATAAAATTCCAACAAAAGCAAAAGTAAAAATTAATCATATAGAATCAGTAAACATTTTACAATGTGTGAACATAAGATAAGCTTCTTGCAAGTATATTTCTAAAAAATGTGTAAATTAAAAGCAATTTACGTCAAAGAGCAAAGTTAATTTAGAAAGAGATGTTTATGTGCTCAAAAGAAACAAATGTTCTATGCATTAAAATTCATAATAAAGCATTGTAAACGCAGCACACCAGTTACATTTTCTGTAACAGTTAACCTGTGACCAACACTACTATACACAGTCTGCAGCCAACCTCATGGAAGTCTGTTTCATGAGCAGATCAATTATATCTTCACTATGGAAACATAAATATGTGTTCTGTCAGCACAGGCCATCAAAGCTGGGAAAAGATGTAAACACAAGGTAAGTTAAAGGATGGTCATTGACCATAAGTGCAGCCAGACATATTCTATGTACACTACTGTGTACGCTTTTTAAAAAAAAAAAAAACTTGTATTAATTTTGTGGCACAACATGTGCCAGAATAAAAAAAATATATATATATATATATATATATATATTTCTTATAGTTTGCAACTAAATATTTGTTCCAGCTCATTCTTGGTAATAATGGCACTTCACATGTAAGGTAAGGGGTCACATTTTTGGAAGTTGGTGCACAATACCAAAACTCCTGGCTATGCACCTTGTCAGTGATAAATAGTACAATATTGACAGAACAGTCTGGATGCCATATGATTGTCCATAGTATCCATAACATGCACCTTTTTTTTACTGTAATGCTCTTTTGAATACTGTTTTTCTCCTAAGATTTGTTGAAATAAGTAACCTAACTGTAATCATCACAAAGCAAAAAAAAAATGGTAGAAGAATCACCACAGGTAAGTAAGTGCCTTTGTTCTTATCTTATTACAGAACTTCATCAGAAAAAATACCCTATCCCCAATTACAGCTCAAATAACACAATATGACAGTTGTGTACATAGAATATGTCTGGCTGCACTTATGGCCAATAATAAACCAATAAAAATTCCATTAATAAATGAAACTAAGCAAGTAAATTGAACTGTGGTCCTAAAACACTTCATAAAATTCCTAACAACTTTAATGTCATGTAATCATATAAAATATCTGTCATACTACAAAATAAATGTTTCCTTAAATTAATTAATCTCATTAATTATGAAATAAAACTCAAAGAAACACAAGAAAGAAAACAAAGTAAACAGACACCCTGTATTTTCCCCACACCTTTTTTTTAAAGAAAATTGGTTAATATGCATTCTATAGCCTAGTCTTTCTATGGTGCAAATGACTATTAATGGAACGTTTAGCATTAATTCATGGGGCATGTGCTGTCTTCAAAAGACTTTACCAATGTAATTCCCTTGACTCTAATAAACATGCAAGTTTCTACCCTTTGAAAATGGTACAACCTTTTCTAGAAAAAAAAACTTCTTAAAACCTGGACATCTCTCTACATGTCTGCAAAAGATATTGCCAGCATCACTTTTTTTAATGCATAGTTGTGTTGGCATAGTCTCTTTAATGGTTATTTCATCTTACCAACATAAAAATCTGGATATAATAGACACTGTGTAACATACACAGCCACCTTTGTGTTACAATGACATTTGCCATTTTATAAAACTGCTCTGGAGTAACCCAAAATTATAATATTTACTTGAGTCATAATTTGGCCACGGTGGTGCAGCAGTTAGCATTGTCACCTCACAGCAAGAGGTTCTCTGGTTTGATTCTTGACTAGAGTGTCTTCTGTGTGGAGTCTGCATGTCCTCCCTGTGGTTGAGTGAGCTTTAAAGGCATGTGTGTGTGTGTGTGTGTGTGTATGTGTGTGTGTGTGTGTGTGTGTGTGTGTGTGTGTGTGTGTGTGTGTGTGTGTGTGTGTGTGTGTGTGTGTGTGTGTGTGTGTGTGTGTGTGTGTGTGTGTGTGTGTGTGTGTGTGTGTGTGGTGAAGGTCGGGCACTGGGCTGGCAACTTGACACTATAAAAACACCACTGCCAATCAATCTGCGGACCAATGATCCACTGTGCCAACCCCCAACTGGAAAAAGCCACAAGAAGAGAAGACTTGAGTCATAAGTAAATCTACTCTGTGTATATGTCCCATATTTTACCATACCCCTTGCTACCAAATATCCTACATTATTGCCATTTTCCTGGACTCATAGATTCATAGATTGTTACTAGGCTAACAACCCAGGAGGCTTTTTAAGCCTAGACAAGTTTTCCAGAAAGAATAATGATGTCCTGTATCCAAATAGGACATTGAGAGGCAGGCATTTTTTAACCTATCTTTATCCATAAGGGACATGTGTGCCAGGCCTGGTGTAAATTTCTTATTCCCCATCCACTAGTCTAGGTTGTGTTTAAACTGGGTAATAGTCAAACTCAGCTCCACATGGATGGGAAGCCTGTTCTATAGGAGAGGCAGTCTTTGGGACACATATCTGTCTCCCCAGCATATTCTGTTAAAGTTATAGATAAAATTCAGGTCCCTAGACCTTGTATTTCTGGTACTGTTTGATGTACTAATAAGCTGGAGATTCATAAGTGTGGGGTTTGCAGATGCTTTGTAAGCCAGGCATAGATCACCCCTCAGCTATCTATAGGAGAATAGTTCTTAGGTTCATAGGAGATTACAATACTAATGCCTCAAGAGCCCTTACAAGCCTAACTAGTTTTACCCAGATTTTACCCAATTTTCTATCCCTGGGGAAAGATAATAAAGGTTAGCAAATGGGGTTTTGGTTATTTTTACAGATTGTCTCTGTCCATAAGGGACATGGTCACCACCTCAGGAGTTGAATTTGTGATTTCTCATCCATTAGTCCAGATTTTGCTTGAAGATGGTCAGGGAATAGTTCTGCTTCACATCAATAGGAAGTCTATTCCAGAGGAAGGGAAATCCCTGGGACACATATCTCTCCAACATCATCTATTCATGTCAGAGATCAATCAGGTTTAGATCTTTGGAGTGGGTAACCCTTGTGTAGTTAGCTTTGGGAATATGCAATATTTCCATCAAGGATGGGTCAGAGACAGCTTTGTAGGTCAAACTGAGTATAAGAAAAGGGCTTTAAAGTACTCTGTGTAAGGCAGATTTGTTACGCCTTATATTCCTTTTGTAAGGAACCTCTGAGGTCACTCTAATTGGTGCATATGCCTGGTCAGGCATATACTGAAGGGGGCACTGTACTCTAAGACTTGTCTGATAAGGGCAGAGTACAGTGGGATAACAACTTCTTTGTACCTAGATGCCATTCCCTTACTTATAAGTTGCATAACATAAAAGGATTTCCACTGTGGCCATGTGTCGGTTAAAGGTAAGGCTACTGTCTACATATGTACCCAGATCCCTGACCACTGGGTCGACTCCTAGGAGTGCATTATCAACATGGTAATTAGCCAGGATGACTGACTTCACAAAGGGTACAATTATGCATTTCTTAGCACTGCATTTACAACCATAGCTTTGGCACCATTTTTTAGTCAGAGATAGGCCTTCTGGAAGAATGCTTGTGTCTGCAGGGGAGTTGATGATAATCACTAGCTTACAATCATCTGCAAACTTAGTCAGCCATAAATCTTCAGCATTTGCTTCCACGTCAGAGAAATAGATGCCAAAAAGGAGCGGGCCTAGTACTGAGTCCTAGGGGACTCTGCTACTGACTCTCCTCTTGGTGGAGGTGACCTCACCTATTTTGACCTCCTGGGGCCTATCAGTGAGCCATTTGGCTATCTAGTGGGTGATAAAAGGGTTTATACCTAATTTAGTGAGCATGTCTATAATTCCTGAGTGGGATATTGTATCAAAAGCCTTGGCCAGGTCAAAGTAAGCTGTGTGCACAGTCTTGCCCTCATCCATTGCTTTGGTGACTTTCAAAGAAATCCACCAGATTTATTAGCCATGCCATCTTTTAACAACGGTGAACTGGGATAGGGCTAGCATTTACAGGTTACCTATGCCCTTGTTTATCATGTCCATGATGATTCTTTCTTACTAAACTCAAAGAAAAACTGGTCAACAAGTCTGGTGCAGCCACAAAGAAAGCCCACAGCAAAAAGAAGTATACCAGACTCACAAAAAACCTGCACATATCACTAATAACTATTGTTTATTTGCTAGTGAATAAATAGTTATTAATGATACATGCAGTTTTTCATGGCTCTAGTATACTTCTTTTTGCCATGATGATTCTTTCCACGCCCTTACATATGAGGCTGTTCAGGCTTATGTGCTTGTAGTTACCCAGTTGGGTGGTTGGACCTCATTTTTGCAGGGGAATGGCTACAACCTTCTTCCATTCCTTGAGCACAAATCCTGACTGTAGGCTCCAGTTGGAAAGTTATTCAAGTGGACCAGAGTTCATGTTTCATGCTATTTAGTAAGCATCCTGGGATGTTATCAGGGCCCATTGACAAAGTGTTTTTGGTCTTGGAAAGTGCATTGATGACCTACTCCCTAGTAATGTTTGCGGTGAATTGTGATATTCAGTATTTCCTTTAGATTACTGGGAGGGGAGAGTGGGAGGAGAAATTTGAGCTGAAACTGTCAGCCAAATGGTCAACAATGGCCTCCGGATCAGTGTAGGTGATGCCATTTACAATAACTTCTTCACTTTATTGCGTATTTCTCTTGAGGTTACAGACATAGTGGTAGAAATCTTTGTGATTGTCCTTTGCCTGAAAAGCTATTTTTTCTTCAATTTTATCTTTTGAAGTATTAATTAACCCTCTTAGCTAACTGTTTAGATTGGTCAGGGGCTTTTAGTTTGTTGGGCTCTGCTCCTCCTACGCTTGGCCATCTTAGATTTTTTTCTTTTGTTGTATAACTGACTGTTATTGTGTTCCTACCAGAGTGGCTTGTCTTTTGAGTTTGTCTTATTTTTAGTATGAGTCGGCACACCTCGCTCTATACAGCCATCAATATGGCTGCACAGGGATTTTTTTAAATACCTCAGCAATGCTATGGTGTTTACCACGTTTGAGGGTGCTTGGAATTTAGCCAAGGTGTCAAGGTTAGTCTTGGAATAGTTCCTAAAGTTGTTTTTTTTTTTTTTTTTTTTTTTTTGTGCTGGGCCCACAGATTTAATTTTTATTTCAAGCAATACTGCGTTATGGTCAGATCTGATGAGTGAGGACATTATATATTGGGTGAGGAAAATCATTCCTCCATGTTCATGTATATAATTTTAAGGATGTTTGTATCCCTGGTAGGAGACTGGACCAACTGTTCCAGGATGCTGGTATAGGATTCACAATCTATAAAGGGGTAGTTGAGATCCCCATGAAGATTATATGAGATTAAACAGTGATGGACTCTAGCACACTGAGACAGGTAGTTCAGGTTTCCTGGGACATGGAAGGGGACATATAGGTTGCAAGGATATGGTACGAGACCCTGTTTATGGTGAGTTGCACATGTATGAGTTCCAGTAGGTCATACACTTTAACTAGTCTGGATGTGAGTTTTTTTTAATATAGACTGAGGCTCCTCTACCTTAGTTCCCTCCTGTGCAGCAGCTGGTCTAAAGGTGTTAAGGGCATTATAACCTTGCACTGCCAGGGTATGTTTGACTTTAAACAGTGTCTCCATTACTACAAAGATGCTTACACTTTCCAGAGACAGAAAGGCTTGCAGGGAGTGGAGTTTCTTGTTAAGACTTCTAGCATTGAGCAGTACTGCCTTCAGATATTCCTTCATAGGTTTAGTTAAGTCAGGAGGTTTGTCACTTTGGCATTGTCTAAAAAAGGCACTATGGGATTGGAAAAGGTCTTTGCCAATATCAAAAAGCCTAGAGAGGATAAGTGCAGACCATCCCTGACAAAGCAGTGTGGTCTGTCAACCATGTCCTTCCAGGCCATCAAATATTGTACCCCCTTGATTGACACCAGAAGCTAAAACAATTGTTAAAATCAGTCCTTTTCTGTTGATAACATGGCATTATCCTTCGAGAAGGCAGTATGCTCCACAGTAGTTGGCACATTTATTTAACATTTGTTTACTGGGAAAGTCCGATTGGGACAAAGCCCATTTTCAGTGGAGGCCAGGGGAGAAATGCTCCAGATGCATGTCTTTGGAATGTAGGAGGAAACCGGAGCACCAGGAGGGAAACCCACATGAATGCAGGGAGAACATGCAAACTCTGCACAGAAGGCACCCCAGCCAAGAATCAAACCAGATAATCTCTTGCAGTGAGGTGACAACACTAACCACTGCACTACTGCATCACCCTACATGCCTGTCTGTGATGGATAATCACCTAGCTCAATCATGTGTGGATTCACAGACTCCAGGGAGGGATGTCTCAGGTCATGGACTATGACAGAGTCATACTTGTACCACATGGACTATGACAGAGTCATACTGGTACCAGTAGAGTGTCTGTGTGACTTGATGGATCCTAGCCCCTGAAAGGCAGCTAACCATGACTCCTTTCTCAGTCTAGTTAGGGGGACATCAGTATGCCCCTTTATAGAATCACCAATGAACAGGAGTTTTGGCTGTGTACTGGTTTGCCTTAAGGTCTTAACAGTAGAGGCATCGGATACAGGGTTACTACGTATAGCTGTGGATGGTGTTTTAACAAAGTGTTTACATGATGGCTAAGGACCCTGTTTTGGATTGTGCTGTGCAGAATGTCTTAGTGTTTTAAGAAGGTAACCTGTAAGTGCCTAAGCATAAGTAGTTTTATGTGCAAGGTCTTTAATCTGTGCAGTAAGTGTGGTGCATGTAAGTGTTATTGATAACCTCCATAGGATTAGTTTTGGTTTTATGAAAGAGAGAGTTTCCTCCAACGTTAAAGTGTTTTTACACCCCTGACAAACTTTATCTGTTTTATTAAGAATAAGTGGGCTGTCAGTGTACATGAAACAACTGTTACAATGGCTCTGAATACCCATCTCAACCAGATTGACCACAGAGAGAGTCAGGAAGTGCATATCCATGGCTACTGATCTACTAGGGAGGAGACAGGGAAATTCAAATATTGAATAGGTCAGTAAGTCAAGGAACTTGATGCACAACGCTCAGCTATGCGCAGTCTAGATGTTCAATAATTAATACATTCTATCTAGATAGTAAGGGTATTTAAGGGGAAACTGACACTGAGAGATTGGCATCTACACAGATGGGGAATTACATTACAATATATCGGTGTCTGTGCAGATCACTACTAGGCGCCACTGCAGGTAAAGTAGCAGTTTTAACTAAAGACTGTAAAAACAGGTCAGAAAATGCAGATATTCAGCACAGAAACAATTAATGCAGCTGTGACAAAACAATGTGAAAAACGAGTGCTGAAAGAGTAGATACCCATTGAAAATGATGCTACTTTTCTAAAAAAAAGTCTCTTTTCAAAATAATACTTCAGGTTCTTACCTCTTTTATAAATAAACTATGGTAAACCACCCAATTTCTCAGTCAGTCCAAAAGATTTAAATACCTCAACCCATTTCTAAGAAAGCAAAGAGCATATTTTGAGCGATTCTTGCTGTCAAGTGGCTCACTGCTGAGTATGAAGCAGATGAGGTAAGAATTATCACCCAGAAATGTGACACCTTGGTGCTTATTTAAGTAAGAATGGACTGCAGTGCCTCATCAGTGGTGTAGAGGGATAAAGTCCTGATTATAGATCTTGTGACTGGGTTAATTTGGTGGCTTGAGTGCCAGGCAAGGGAGAATGGGCATGCCCATCATGGATAGGTACAAAGCCACCCATTAATTGTATTATGGGATGGGGTTGGCATAATGGCTGAGATGTTATGCCACAGATGCAAGGTGTAGAGTTTGATTCTGACTTCTGGTTAATTGTTCATCTTTTCTGGGGAGAGGGATTAGCACAGAAAGTTGGCATAGAGATTAGGGGGTTGGCATAAGAAGGTCGGGGATTGGCATCATATTTAAGGTGTTTACATCACAGACACTAGGTACAGGGTTTGATAATTACCTTTGTGTTTGGAAACTTGGCTAGGTTTAAAATGGTCTGCAAAGGCAGATAGCCTAATACCTACCTATAAACCTATAATTCTCTCAGAGGTGGGACTGCCATAATAAATGCATTTATATACCGTATAAGCAGCTATTGGAAATAGCCTGAGGTAGCCATTAGGCTAACCAAGCCACCTGTGATGGTGTTACCTTCCATCGTGGATGTGCAACCACATAGGGTGTGTTTTGAGCCTCCACACTGAAATGGATTACTCATCACCTCTGTTTAGCAGAGTGGGGTTAGTCTAATGCTAAAGATTTCAGTTTTTAGAATGCCAATAAGGGCACAAACTCTTTCTTGTCCACCTATATGATGGCATCTCTATGCAACACTCCCCAGGGAACAAATAGGCTCAAGCCCAGTATTAGAAGGCTCAATGAATGGCAGGCAAAGGAGGAAAAATAATTAAAGGGAAAAAAGTGGGCTACACTCTTCAGGAGTGGCACTTAGCTGCAGCTGTCATCAGCAGAGAATTGAACTATGATATGGTCTTATTCATGAGTGACAACAAATGGAGGTATAAAAAATTCAAGTGGTCAGGGGCAGGAACTGTAGCCTTGCAGATGCTGAACCAGCATATGTAGTGCAGAAACAGGGCAGGTGTAAATTTCTTGGATCGTGGGTTTGTCTAGGTCCCCATCCTCATTTATGTCCATGAACTCTGCTTATTAACTGAGAGAATAAAATCATAGCTAAAATGATAGAAATTATTTTTTGCCTCAAGGTTGAAGATTGATGGGCTCATTCTCTGCGATAAGATGATGTCCTCAGTGATCCAGGAGGACCATGAAGGAGACACTGCTCTTTTCAGTTAAGAGGAATCAGATGAAGTAGTCAACACCTCTCCAAAGAATGTCACTGTTTGGCTCCCAATGGTTTTGTTTTGGGCAAGGATCACTGAAAAGAGGTCTCATGGCAGATCTAAGACATGGAGGAGAGATTGTCTTTCAGCTTTTCCCGGTTAGGGGTCACCACAGTGGAACTCCGGTCTGCTAATGATTGGCAGTGGATTTTTATGGTGCCGAGTTGCCAGCCCAACGCCCAACCTTCAAAGAAGGCACACACATTCACGCACGCACCTACCTGCATGTCTTTAAACATCACTCGACTGTGAGGAGGACATGCAGACTCCACACAGACGGCATTCCAGCCGAGAATCGAACGGGAAAACCTCTTGCTGTGAGGTGACAACGCTAACCACTGCATATCCCTAACTTTGCCTGTGAATGTTTTGGGATCCACTATGAGGTGCTCCAACTGTCACTTCAGAAAGGGAAGTTTAGTCTGTCCTGTTTAGTCTTCAGTCACCATGACAGTTATGAGAAAAATGTGGAATAAAAATGAAGTGTCACAATAAACATGCATTAATCACAAAAACAAACACATCAGTAAAACAAAGTCAGACTAAAACAGACTGATAGTTATGCTAGTAACTGGGTAATTGCAATCAAGTATCAGTGCAGTCCATCCAACATAAAGTTACTTCATAAAAAGTGCCATATGATACCAAATTTTAAAAATGTATGCTAGAAGAAACAGATAATAACAAAAACCTTGTAAGTGGCTTACAATCAGCAGCATTCAATTTCTCCCAAGGAACTGCTAGCAGCCCCATACCAGTGTAGGTCGTAAATCTTGATCTATAGGGTCAAAAGGTTAATCAAACACTTATGGCCTGTATACAGGAATTAATAGCTTTAAATCAAGACACAAATCATCAACTCCCTGTTCTGAAAAAAGCCTTGATTTCCACAGCAGTCGAAAAACTAAACAAAAGCCATGTAAAAGCATTTTGGAGGGCTACACCTGCATCAGCCTTGAGATCGCTTTGTGAAGACAGAACTTCTTTATCACAAAGCAAACCATCTTACAAAGTACTACAAATGAAAATATGAATTCACATTTACTATTACAACATACTGTTCTAGATATCTAACAAAACTTTTATTGCAGTTTACCTTTTAATTGTGAATTTAGAAGGTCATGTAGTAATTAGAACGAAAATGGTCTGCTTTTTCATAAAAATCCACATACAATTGTATAAAAAGAGTGATAGCACAATTTTGAAATTATTAAAACTGTTTTGAGGAATGACAGTTGATGAAACATTTAAAAGTTGATTTCTGTAATATTGTATTTTTGACTTTATAATGGAAAGGTTTGGCAGGTATATAAAAGTCAGGAAGCAATGATTATACATTTGTAGTTCTAGTAATATAATTAAAAGAGATTATTTAAGGCATTTTAATATAGTTTTGCTCTGTTAAACCTTTACAGAAAGTCAAGAGTATGTGCTAGAGTGTAATAAATGGTAAAACTTCCTTACCCCCAAACTTAGGTGAAACCATACTTAAAACTGCACACGTTTCATTAAGAGTCTATAAGATTACATTTATGAATCGGGGGGTCAGTACAAAATGCACCAACATAAATCACTGCAGTCCTCCCCAGTAATTTGATGTGATGACATGTGAGACTCCTTCTCTCCACCAGGGGGTCACGCAGGTATTTGGCTTTCCCAAACCTCCCCTTGTGTAGTATAGCTGGCCATCATCTTATCTCTCTAGGTAGATCTACCAGCACAGTGAAGTCATTCCCAAGCTTCGGTCACTGGTGGCAGAAAGAGACAATTTACTTCTTTTCCACTGGGACGACAATATCACTGGTAAACCTTCCAATGAAACTAAGGTTCAAATCTAGGACAGGGATTCTAGCTAGAAATATGCAGACCTAACAGTTCCAGTAACTTTCCCAAAACAAGTTTGTAAAAAAAATATTCCTATAATTTTAACTGCATTCATCGTACTACAAATATTTCTACACCAACTACACAGTCTAATTTGCTGTTTACTGCTATGATATAAAGTCTGGGTATCCTTTGATGTTTTCTTAGCCAGCCCAATGCCATCTCTGACTTACATATTCTCCCCAAAATCCCCCATTCTCTTTCAGATCCCACACATATCACCCCTAAATCTGACAGCTGCCACACCAGCTGGTTACATCAACAGTCTCTCTCCCACTATTCCTGCAAATCCTGCCTCGATTCTCACATATCATCCAATTCTTGGATTCTTCACTTTTTTCATTGTTGATTTTTTTTTCATTTATGGAATTTTAAGTCCCTAGGTAAACGGCCTTTCTTAATTGAAACATAGTTCACTATGATCTGCTAAACAAATTGACAAGTTAATGGGCAATTATGTTCTAGAGACCAACAATTAAGAATTTCTTTACATTACTAAGGGACAAAAAGAAGGTAGATATGTGTTAGAAGTACTCCTGTCTCAGACAGGAAGGAAAACAGATGATGTTTTTACCTCCAGATAAACCATGCTGCAATATATGAGATGGCAGTGCCTTAAACACAAGATAATGGTTGGAGAATTTGTCAGTGACATTGATTCTAGCGGTGCAGATGTCATTCTCATATAGGGTAGTAACATGGCCTCAGTTTTAATATCATGTCCTGTTCTGGAAGCTATTTAGAGTGCCTTGGAAATAGGAACATAAAACAATACTAGGCAGGCAATCACTGAAACCATAAGCTGCCTAGCCATATACACTTTGAAAGAGACATACTTAAAAGTTCTTGCCACCTTTACAAGCACTTAAAAGTGATCACCTCCCAAATGGAAAATGATAATCCTGATGTAAATTTGTGTCTACCCATCCAATAATCAAGATTAGCCTTAAACGAAAAAAAGTACTTTGCTTGACCTGCGGTAGTAATTTGCTCCACAATCAGAGAATGCATTTCATTTGGTGCCTGTCCCTCCAGCAAGTCTTGCTTCTTGATTTATGTTTTAAGTCTCAAGTATGGTTCTTTGTAGAGCATCTGGTGTTGCAAAGAAATAGAAATAAATGCTGTAGAAATGGGAGGATGCTGCTGCACTACACAGGCAGATGTAAAGCACCAAAGTTTATATTCTTCTCAGCACACACATTTTGTTCAATATTCTCTTACACATGTCAGACTGGCCCATGCTTTGTAAAGAATTATTCTACTGCATTACCTATACTGAATGTAGACTAGAATAGATACTCTTAAGCAATGCTATACTGCCATCTGGTGGGCATAGATATTTTACCAGCTAAAATTTTTTTATGGTAGGACTGTATATAACCTTTAAAAATAGTACAAAAATGAAGCAATGAAACATTAATTTTCATAACTGCATTTCTAAGGGATACTTGGTTTCTATCCTGCAGTCTTAAGAAGCCTGAATTATTCATTTTAATCACAGTCCATATCTTCAAATTATTTTTGTCTAACATAGGTTTTATTTTTCAAGAGAGAGAGAGAGGAAGAACGATTTTGACAGCAAAAGGGATCATATTACCCACATTAGCTGCTAATCATACTTCTCAGCTGTACAGATTTTCGCAGAATGTCCAAATATTTCCCTCATATTTTGGCCTATTCCTCATTAAATATGTGTTTTTTTGGCAAATCACTGGGATGATCTGAGGACTGAAGACACTAAATAATGACATACATTTGAGTTTCAAACTTCAAATCCTTCAGAAAATGTATGTTAAAACAAACCCTGTTTCTCTAGCAACTTTCTAAGTTTATACAAGCAATAATTAAAATATGTTCCTATTTTTGGGCCTTTGTCCCCCCATTTTGTCTGGCTTTGTCCAGATTTCTTGTGCTATGAGGTTGAGAGGTATGGCTCTGCTCATTAATTATTAAGTAAACTGCAGGTCCTGAGTATTTAGCTCTCTATTTATTTGGGTGCCCATCTGTATTCCTTGTACGGCTACTTGTTTAGAAGCCTATTTCCATGTCTGCCAACACTCCCTTTAAGGATAGCATTGTGCTTTTTGCATTCATTATTAAATTCTTTCACTGTTCATGATCCTACTCTTTCCTCAGGAACGCTATTACAATTATCAGTCACCGCTTCCGTGAATCAATATGTCCTTAAATGTTTATGTATTTTATTTTAATTATTCATATGCCAGATCATATAAGATGGTATTATGCTTGTCTCATGCAGTCTCAAAATCAGGTTACTGTCCTCAGGAGAGCTATTTCAATAATCTACCACCTTTTCTTTGAAATAATACTTCCTCATATCTTTACTGATTAATGTACTTATTGTTTCTTAACTAGATAGTCATATTGATTCAGTGGATCATTTTCATTTATGATCCAGTCCATAGTCCTCATTTTGTAGCCTCAGATAGTCTTTTTGAATTCATAGGTAAGTACTATGTTATCTGCCTTTGAGGGCCATTTTGAGTCTAGCCAATTTATCTTTTTGTGCTCAAAATAACCTATCCCATTTAGTTATAGATTTCCTTACCCATCCCATGGTTAATAATTATATATTACCCCTGTTGAGAATAACTGGGATCACAGCAAAGACAATTTGAAAGGACACATGCATGGGCTAAAGCATTTAGGAGCTGCCTCTGTCCATTAGTAGTATAGGGGCCAGTCCTGGGCTACATTTTCTGTTTCCATCCATAGACCTAAGTTGCACTTAAAAATGGAAATGGATGAAATTTGTTTTATGTAGATGTTTTATGTACATTGTTTTTCAATTTATTTATTTATCAGTTCATTTGCTGGATGGCCTTCAGGGATTTCTGTGAGTTACTGGAAAGTATATAGCACATTCAGTTTCTGACAAAGACAGTGCCTGTTTTTGTTGACTTCCCTATAACTGCTTCTATCATCTTTATGTGGTTACAATAATGAGGCTCCAAAACTCATTCCAGTATCCTAGATGTGTTCTAGCTTGCTGACCTTAAAGGAGATGGCCAGCTTCTCATTTTCTGCTAGTGATTTCTTTTTATATTCATTATGTGCTCCAGCTTGCTGCTTTCTCACACTGCTAACTCAACTTTGGGTCATTTGGCCTTACCTCCAAAAATCAGGACTTCATAAGAACACTTAACTTTAATAATGTTCTTTATTTATTTCACTACCTTGTGGAATTCGAGATTTGGGTTATGTGGCTTGTGGCACTGGGCCATTTCATTTTGTTTTTTATCCCTGCAAGAACCCCGACCTTAACCCTTAAAACAATTCCACTTCACTACCTAACCCTAACTCTGAGCCAAATCCCAATTGCTCCCTAACCCTAACTCTGAACCAGTTCCTGACCACTCTCTAAACCTAAAATCTCCCTCCCCTCCCTAAACTTAAACCCCCCTCCCTATTTCCCTTCTCCACTTATAAGTTCCACAACAAGACACCCTTTTGTCCGACCACTGAATGAGGCAGCTGCAGCCCTGAGCTCAATCTAGTTTGAGCAGCTGCTCGCCCAGTTGTGTGGAAGGGGAAACAGTCACTAGAGCCCATGGCTTTGAGTTCCTGGATTTTGAGCAGCTGGGGCTCAAGTGGCTTTAAGTGTTCAGTCTATGTCTCTGTAGATTCTTGCATATTGTTATTACGGTATTTTTCATTGATTATTTTTGTTTGCATTCATTGAGTTTACATTTTATGTTACCCCTGTTTTGCACTGTAACCCAGACTGAGCCTGCAGTTGGTCATGTTATGGTCAGTGCTCTGCCCCAGTAAACAAAATGTAAATAAATAAAATAATGTAATCCCAATTTTTTTCACACTTTGCCCCCACTATCTGCTAACGATCATCCCCCTCCTGGCCAACTGGCCCATGCATTCCCTATGACAAGGACAAGATTCAGTCAGGAAGGGCCATCATTTAAGAAGCAGTCAAGGGTGGCTTGGCTTTTGTACCTTTGACCTGCAATGGACATTATCATTCCACAAGGAGTTGACATCAGCAAGGTACCCTCCATGTCACCTCAGGAATATGACTAGTAACTGGATAAATGTATGGTCCACCCCATAATGAAAACTACTTTTCTACTCAGTGACTTAAAATATCCTTCCATTGACTGACAAAATCCTCTTTCAATAATTGAGTATAAAAGCTACTAGATTTCATAAGAATTAACAATATCAAAAAGAATGTGAAACAATGATAAGGAGAAAAAATATATTGGCTATAATACTGGCAATTATCCCTGCCAGCTGTAGTAAATAAAACTTAACCCTGCCTCCTTTTGACTCTGACCACATTGCCATGACATGCCTCATATACACCAAACCAAACCTAATGAAAAAGCACCTTTAAAGATTGTTCAGCTTTAGCTGTGGTGCCTAGAACAGTCAAATGAGACCACATGTTAGACCCTCCATCTACCTGTTAACCATTCACATCTTTCTACAAGCCTTTAAAGAACTGCATCAATAAATTAATCTCTGTGCGACATAAATATAGTGAAGAAATCTGCAATGAACATGAATTGTGGAGCTAACAAAGTCAAGAATAAGTAAGTCAAATGGAATGAGTGGACAAAACCTTCAAACATCACCCAGCCTGATGCAACAAGGCTTAGGTCAACTCAGTTCAAAAAGAATTTACTAAAAGAATCAAAAGAAGCAAAACTTCATTCAAGGTAAAGCTTTAACAGGACAGGCAACAATAACAGAGCCTTTTACAACCACATCTAAAAAATGAATGGAAAGGAATAAAAATGTACCGTGCTTGAGCAAAACCATTCCACCATAGCAAAGCCTGCATACAGCTAACACACTAGCATACAGATGTGGAGCAAATTTCAGGCCATAGAGGGGGAACCCATCTACTTTTCCTCACTACAAGATTATCCCACCTGAAATTTCATCAAAAGTGGTCACCTTACACCTCAGTAATTTCAGCTGCACCAGTTCCATGGGGCCAGATGAAATATGAGGAAACCTAAATTGTCCAGTCAAAAATGGCCAAGTATTCCTCCTTATGCACATTCTTAATAGGGTATCAAAACTGGCTATGTCCCTGATATCTGGAAGCAAGTTACTGTAGTCCCAATCCACAAGCAAAGCACTTCCACATATTCCTATAATCACAGGCCATTCAGTCTGAAAAGCATATTGCATAAGGTAATAGACAGAATCATCTTGGAACATCTTCAGTCAGCCCTGCAAAACATCTTCTCTGCAATCTGAGTGCAGTTTTATCCATGGTAGGTAGTACATAACTTCATATGTTCCTTTAACAGTGTGGCAACTACCCTTGATGAATGCCTATTAAAATACACAAGTCACCATAATAGAATCATAATAAACCCAGGGATCTAAATTAAGTCAAGTCATTGGTTCCCCAACTGACCACATGGTTATACAAAACAAGTTAATAATATGAGGACTCCTGTCCTTTGCATCATGTTACCAGTGATGTTCCTCAATGCTGTGTCAAGGGGTTTCTCCTTTATGGCATATTTTAAAGATGTTTAAACGGATTCTAGTGTCTGATTTAGAAAATATGTAAATGACTATAAACTTGGGAACATTATCCTTAGCATTTACACATGAATGGTGCATTAAAAATTATCTTGCCCTTTACGTAAGTAAATGCAGCCTTCTAGTGTTAGCAACCCATGGGCAGCAACTAAAATCTAACCAAATAGTAAAATATATTGGAATCCTTGCAAGATGATGGCCTTTCATTTGATATCCAAATAGCTGCTACAGTCTGCAGATCATATGCAGTAGCCTTTTCAGTTGTCTCTGGTTTGAGAGCCATACCAAACAGGTCAATATTCTCCTTATCAGACAAACTATAGAACACTGCCCCCTCTCTAACCTGCCCACACATTATTCGGGTGCAAGTGGACAAGATACAAAGATTCCTCACAAACAGAAGGAAAGGGCCTTGAAGGCTTGAAGGCTTGTCTTATAGCCAAAAATTGTTTCAATTCCCTCTCATCTCTTATCTTGTTGCCTTCTTAGAGGAGATCAGCATCAGAAATATGGAGTGCAAGACCTCATGACTCATTAACATCTGTAGACAAACAAAATCAAACATTTTATTTTGTGAACCTTTACATCTTACACTAGTTCTTTTGAAGGAGAAGATCGCAAGCACTCCTAAATGGGCTGTAAACATAAGTGATTTTACCAGCACAATGTCTATAATCAGGACGTTATCCTTCTGCACCACTGGTGAGGCACTGCAATCCATTCTTACTTAAATAAGCACCAAGGTGTCACATTTCTGGGTGAAAATTCTCACGTCATCTGCTTCATACTCAGCAGTGAGTCACTTGACAGCAGGAATCGCTCAAAATATGCTCTTTGCTTTCTTAGAATTGGGTTGAGGTATTTGAATCTTTTGGACTGACAGAAATTGGGTGGTTTACCATAGTTTATTTATAAAAGAGGTAAGAACCTAAAGTATTATTTTGAAAAGGGACTTTTTTTAGAAAAGGTAGCACCATTTTCAAGGGGTATCCACTCTTTCAGCACTTGTTTTTCACATTGTTTTCTCACAGCTGCATTAATTGTTTCTGTGCTGAGTATCTGCATTTTCTGACCTGTTTTTACAGTATTTAGTTAAAACTGCTACTATACCTGCAGTGGCACCTAGCAGTGATCTGTACAGACACCGATATATTGTAATGTAATTCCCCATCTGTGTAAATGCCAATCTCTCACAGTGTCAGTTTCCCCTTAAATACCCTTACTATCTAGATAGAATGTACTAATTATCAAACATCTAGACTGCGTATAGCTGAGCGTTGTGCATCAAGTTCCTTGACTTACTGACCTATTCAATATTTGAATTTCCCTGTCTCCTCCCTAGTAGATCAGTAGCCATGGATATGCACTTCCTGACTCTCTCTGTGGCCAGTCTGGTTGAAATGGGTATTCAGAGCCATTGTAACAGTTGTTTCATGTACACTGACAGCCCACTTATTCTTAATAAAACAGATAAAGTCTGTCAGGCGTGCAAAAACAGAAGTAAGATATTACATAGCCTAACCTACAACACTTCCTAGTAATGAGATAATACTAACTACTTAAGAACAATTATAAAATACCTACAATTAGGAAATCTTTTGTATGGTTCAAAGCATTGTAATAACCTCAGTTCTTATCAACTAATTTTCATGCAGTCTGAGGTGTCTCTTTACATATCACGTCACAGTTACCAGACAAATCTTGTTTTACAGTATGAACTTTCCTTTCAGCAAAAACTGCTCTTCTTAAGATTAAGTGATCCTTGCAGTTTCATTGCCAAGGATGTAATGTACCATTTTTTACAAAAACACATTTGGCTTTTAATATCCTTTTCTTTGTCAAAATACATTTTCATCTAAAGAGCTAGATACACATTACGTATTTATTTGTATGTTTAATTTATTTATTGACATTTGATTACCAGGAAAATCCAACTGGGTGGGAGGCCTGGGCAAAAGCTCCAAAGTATTATAAAACATTTTAAGAACAATAATTTTACAGTCGTTAAAATAATACAAAAAAACTACAGTTTAAATAATTATAC
The DNA here is from genome assembly GCF_019279795.1 of Protopterus annectens. Lineage (NCBI taxonomy): Eukaryota > Metazoa > Chordata > Ceratodontiformes > Protopteridae > Protopterus > Protopterus annectens. Next base: position 1,903,016,704 of record NC_056731.1, on the reverse strand, counting down.
CAAATTAGACATAATATAAAAATATTCTTTAAGTATAGATGCAAGTTATATGACAATTTAATGGAGAAATGTTAGTCAGTTTATAGAGAAATTAAAGGTGAATTAGTATAATACAAACAAAAGGGGTGGGAGGTTGACCTAATGGTTAAGGTGTTTACCTTTCAGACACAAGGGATAGGGTTTGATTCTCACATGGGGTACATGGCTAGGCTTAAAATGGCCCAGAAGGGTAGTTAGCCTAGTACTGATCTATGATCTATGATCTAGGAATTGCAATACAAAGTGAGAGAAAAGCAGGCTTATGGTATATTTAGAGAGAAAGCCAGGGAAAAGAACTTGATAGAAGTAAGGAAGTGAGTGAAGAAGGGAGAATACGAAGATGCAATGTATGAATAGGTATTTGTTCATATTTAGGGATATAGGTTATTCTGGTGTTGAGCAAGAACAGAGTCAGGTTTTGGTTAGGAAGTCTTTCAGAATGGTTTTGAAGGATGGGAGGGTATTGAACTGATGGATGCGGACAAAGAGTTCCAGCCCTTAAAAACATGGTTATGAGTACAGACAATGCCCAGTAGATTTGATAGATTTGTCAACAGACAGAAGTTTTTGGTCACTGGATCATAATGACAGACTGGGAACATAGTTGTGTAGAATGTTATTTAAATATGGACAAACAGATGGATTCTAGAAAAATTTATAGGTGTTAACAAGCGGTGTATGTTAGTTGATGTGGTAGTTCTAACCAATTTAGGCTTTTTAGTGCTACACAGTAGTGGGTTTTGCATGTACTCCCTGTGTTCATGTCAGTTTTTTCTGAGTGTTCCTATTTCCTCCCACATTCCAAAGATATGCAGTAGATGGATTAGACACTAAATTGGTCATATGTATGAGTCTGAGTGTGAAAGAACTACTTTCTGCTGAATAGTTGCATACTGGAGTTGTTTGGTATACCCTATATCAACTTTATTACAAGCTGAAATAAGTAGAATCTTGCAGTGTTATAAGATAGTACTGAATTTTATTTTTTCTGTTGATTGTTTCATTGAATATTGTGTTAAAATAGTACTGCATTTATCTGCCTATTTATTTGTTTACTGAAAATTGGAATCTCTCTCTCTATCTCTCCCTGTCTGCAGTTAGTTTTTTCATCTCACTTCATTCTTATTCGGTGTAGAAGTCTTAGCCTAGAGGGAATATCTGTGCCTTAAAGTCTTAGTACCTTATCTCTGAAATTATTTCTGCTGAATAGTTGCATAGTTGCATACTGGAGCTGTTTGGTATACCCTACATCAACTTTATTACAAGCTGAAATAAGTAGAAACTTGCAGTGTTATAAGATAGTACTGAATTTTATTTTTTCTGTTTATTGTTTCATTGAATATTGTGTTAAAATAGTACTGCATTTATCTGCCTATTTATTTGTTTACTGAAAATTGGAAGCTCTCTCTCTATCTCTCCCTGTCTGCAGTTAGTTTTTTCATCTCACTTCATTCTTATTCGGTGTAGAAGTCTTAGCCTTGAGGGAATATCTGTGCATTAAAGTCTTAGTACCTTTTCTCTGAAATTATTTCTGCTGAATAGTTGCATACTGGAGCTGTTTGGTATACCCTACATCAACTTTATTACAAGCTGAGATAAGTACAAACATGCAGTGTTATAAGATAGTACTGAATTTTTTTTTTCTGTTTATTGTTTCATTGAATATTGTGTTAAAAATAGTACTGCATTTATCTGCCTATTTATTTGTTTACTGAAAATTGGAAGCTCTCTCTCTGTCTCTCCCTGTCTGCAGTTAGGTTTTTTTTCATCTCACTTTATTGTCATTCAGTGTAGAAATTTTAGACTAGAGGGATTCTCTGGGCCTTAAAGTCTTAGTCCCTTATCTCTGAAATTATTTCTGCTGAAAAGTTGCATACTGGAGCTGTTTGGTATACCCTACATCAACTTTATTACAAGATGAGATAAGTACAAACGTGCAGTGTTATAAGATAGTACTGAATTTTATTTTTTCTGTTTATTGTTTCATTGAATATTATGTTAAAAATAGTACTGCATTTATCTGTCTATTTATTTGTTTACTGAAATATGGAAGCTCGCTCTCTGTTCCTCCCTGTCTGCAGTTAGTTTTTCATCTCACTTCATTGTGATTTGATGTAAAAGTCTTAGCCTAGAGGGATTATCTGTGCCTTAAAGTCTTAGTCCCTTATCTCTGAAATTATTTCTGCTGAATAGTTGAAATTGGAGGTGTTTGGTATACCCTACATCAGCTTTATTACAAGCTGAGATAAGAACAAGCTTGCAGTGTTATAAGATAGTACTGAATTTTATTTTTTCTGTTTATTATTCCATTGAATATTGTGTTAAAAATAGTACTGCATTTATCTTCCTATTTATTTGTTTACTGAAAATTAGAAGCTCTCTCTCTCTTTGTCTCTCCCTGTCTGCAGTTAGTTTTTTCATCTCACTTCATTGTTATTCAGTGTAGAAGTCTTAGCCTAGAGGGATTCTCTGTGCCTTAAAGTCTTAGCCCCTTATCTCTGAAATCATTTCTGCTAAATAGTTGCATACTGGAGCTATTTGGTATACCCTACATCAACTTTATTACATGCTGAGATAAGTACAAACTTGCAGTGTTATAAGATAGTACTGAATTTTATTTTTTCTGTTTATTGTTTCATTGAATATTGTGTTAAAAATAGTACTGCATTTATCTGCCTATTTATTTGTTTACTGAAAATTGGAAGCTCTCTCTCTGTCTCTCCCTGTCTGCAGTTAGTTTTTTTTTTTCATCTCACTTTATTGTCATTCAGTGTAGAAGTTTTAGACTAGAGGGATTCTCTGTGCCTTAAAGTCTTAGTCCCTTATCTCTGAAATTATTTCTGCTGAAAAGTTGCATACTGGAGCTGTTTGGTATACCCTACATCAACTTTATTACAAGATGAGATAAGTACAAACGTGCAGTGTTACAAGATAGTACTGAATTTTATTTTTTCTGTTTACTGTTTCATTGAATACTGTGTTAAAAATAGTACTGCATTTATCTGCCTATTTATTTGTTTACTGAAAATTGGAAGCTCTCTCTCTGTTCCTCCCTGTCTGCAGTTAGTTTTTTCATCTCACTTCATTGTGATTCGGCGTAGAAGTCTTAGCCTAGAGGGATTCTCTGTGCCTTAAAGTCTTAGTCCCTTTTCTCTGAAATTATTTCTGCTGAATAGTTGAAATTGGAGCTGTTTGGTATACCCTACACCAGCTTTATTACAAGATGAGATAAGAACAAGCTTGCAGTGTTATAAGATAGTACTGAATTTTATTTTTTCTGTTTGTTGTTTCAATGAATATTGTGTTAAAAATAGTACTGCATTTATCTGCCTATTTATTTGTTTACTGAAAATTGGAAGCTGTCTCTCTGTTCCTCCCTGTCTGCAGTTAGTTTTTTCATCTCACTTTATTGTGATTCGGTGTAGAAGTCTTAGCCTAGAGGGATTCTCTGTGCCTTAAAGTCTTAGTCCCTTGTCTCTGAAATTATTTCTGCTGAATAGTTCCATACTGGAGCTGTTTGGTATACCCTACATCAACTTTATTACAAGCTAAGTACAAACTTGCAGTGTTATAAGATAGTACTGAATTTTATTTTTTCTGTTTATTGTTTCATTGAATATTGTGTTAAAATAGTCCTGCATTTATCTGCCTATTTATTTGTTTACTGAAAATTGGAAGCTCTCTCTCTGTCTCTCCCTATCTGCAGTTAGTTTTTTTCATCTAACTTCATTGTTATTCAGTGTAGAAGTCTTAGCCTCGAGGCATTCTCTGTGCCTTAAAGTCTTACCCTGGGATTCAAGAAGCTCAGCACAAGGACGGTTTTAGCCTTGCACCGAGCGTCCTCACTACAGATGGCGCAGAAGCACCATATGAATATGTATGAGGGTGTGCCACCACACCCTCGATGTGCACAGGATTGGTTGCAGACATATACATGTACGTATATATATATATATATATATATATATATATATATATATATATATATATATATATATATACGTATATATATATATATGTGTGTGTGTGTGTGTGTGTGTGTGTGTGTGTGCATAGATATACACAGATATTCAGCTATGATCGGAAACAGCACACAAGAATGACATATGTTCACAGGCTATGCCAATGGAAGTGAGGGGCCCAAGCAAGAAACATGAAACACGTAGCATGACCTTCCACCCCCCCCCAGCCGTACACAGGAAACATACACACAAACAATGTAAAGAGTCCACTACTCCCCAGACCACAGGCAGGATACATCTGGGGGGGTACACAGTGCACCCTTGAATTCTAATCTTGTAACACAGACAGGAGCATCCCTTGCAGGACACCCCAAAAATTGGCATGACCAAAAGAAGGTGATAGACTGAACATTCTGGTTGGGGTGTATACATACCCGGAATACAAGGGTGGGAAAGCCTGATGACCCATGGGTTGAGATAATTGTATGAAATGGGTCCCGTGAAGTGTAGAGTGGGCAGCATGTAGTGGTGTGCCCAGAACCGACCAGGACCCAGATTAAGGATGGGTGCTGTTGAGGAGGTGCGGGTGGAGGAACTATGGGTAGCTACCTATGGGTCTAGGTGTGCAGGTGTTGGCTGATGTGGGCCTATGTGGACAGCCCTAAGGATGTAAGTGAATGTGTTCATTGGGCAGAGGTGTCACCTAACGAGCAGCCATACCCACTATGAGTCCCACTGCAGCACAGTATAATCTATATGGCAAGGAACGGAATAACCAGATGTGTAGATGTATATATGTAGAGGCATGTATGTGTATATCTACCCATAGCAACATAGAGATAAGCCTCTTCCTCTCCGTAGTACAAATGTATACATACAGAAACAGAATACAGATACATACCCACATATAAATATATACATATGCAGACACCCATAGACACACATGTTGTTATATTTATATATATATATATATATATATATATATATATATATATATATATATATATATATATACAGCAATATATAAATATACATGTATGCATACATATACAGCTATATCTGTATATAGTAATGTATATATATATATATATATATATATATATATATGTGTGTGTGTGTGTGTGTGTGTGTGTGTGTGTGTGTGTGTGTGTGTGTGTATGACTGTGAATATACACATGTATATAGCTAGGATATGATACAGCAGTTACGAGTTACATATGTTCCCAGGCTGTGCATATGGGGGTGAGGGGTCCAATAAACAAAGGTGTAACACATAGCATCAACCCCCCCCACCTCCCCCAGCTAGGCTGGTGAGACATACAGACACACAATAAAAGTAAATACACCACTGCTTCCCAGACCACCGGCAGGATACTACCAGTGGGAGAGACATGCCAGGTCTAATCTTGAAACATAGACATCGATGTCCCTTGTGGGACACCAAAAATTAATGATCATCGGAGGCAGTCCCGGTAATGATTCATCAAATCAGGCTGTGGATGTACACAGACCAGTAGGTTGTGCAAGCCTGATAACCCATGTACCCATAACACAACATATGACATGTGTCTCAACACGGGGAGAGTGGGCAGTGTGTTTATACCCCACCTGCACCCACAGCAAGGATGAGTGCTGTAGAGGAGTAGCAGGTGGGGGAACGATGGGTATGCAATTATGGGCCTAGACGTGCAGATGTTGGCTGGTGCAGTTGTATTAGGACCGCCCCGGGGATGTAAGTAATATTCCGAAATGGGCATAGCTGATGCCCATACCTCTCAACCCCTAAGAGCAAATCCACTGGACAGGACATAAACCATTGGGGGAACAAATAGGGACCATACCTCTGAACTGTCCCCGATTTTCAGGGATGTCCCTGATTTTGACTCAATTTCTAACTCTGTCCCACTTATTCCCTCCTAAAACTAGTGACATTTGGAGGAAAGGTGGTGAATTACACGTAACGAATAAATGACAATTAAGAGTTATAAACATCATTTACCTCAGAAAATGTGTATGAATTCATATGCTCTGAGTCTGTCAATGTCTCAGGTTAATAGTACCAATAATTTAAATGTGCCCCTGATGTTGTTATGCCATGTCCCTGATTCAGTTTGTATTTTTCCCCAATCATATGAGAGATCTGATAGGGACAGAAAGTACATATTTCACTGACAACCTTAGAAAGATGATAGAATATTAGGTATGCAGTAGAATGACTCGGCTGAAGGATGTGGGTTCCAAAACTCAATTACTTGTTTGTATTGAAGAGTGTCAGTTCCCCTGTATTAGCCAGACAGATGCAGATTTTAAGAGGAACACACCAATAATATGAATCAAACTCTGGACAGGCCGCGGATTTCGTACAATCGAAAGGCGTGCTTTCGCCTAATGGGCAGCCATTCCCGATACTGTAGGCATGTAATCTGATGTAATTGGCATCACAAGGTAATATCATAGCCTTCACTCCCACCCAGGGGTGTGGGTGTCAGATGCAAACACCAAATGCAGTGCATTTGCAAGTGCAGGAGCAAGCGAGTGTAAGCCTGTTTGGCCGCCAGTATGCGAGTATTACACTGGTAATGCAATGTAGAGGCTAAGTGAGTGTAAGAAACTGTAACTGGAGTTTAGCATTGCTTAGCTCTGTGCAAACCCACGCACACCCGCTCACAACTGCTTTAATGTGCCTTAATCACTCCATATTGAACGGCCTTGTTCTGCCCAGCAACAAAATAAACGGCCTCTGCAAGGCTCGAAACCAGGACCCTGCACACACAGCTATTGTGATTTACCATTAAGCCATGGCAGATATACAGACATTGGATATTATCAGAAACATATCATCCAGCGCAGTCATTCAACAGTATAGGAAATGTATTCCATCATGTAGATGTATGTGTGTTGTTTATGTCCAGATATAGATACATACATATATATAGATATATCAAGAACATCCCATGTGACAACAAAGCATTACAAAGGAATGAAAAGGGAAACACCAGCGACGCCTGTATTATGTAGTGGTGTCATCCTATGTAATATCAAGACTCCCTCAGACAGACATGTGTCAGTCATACACACAAACATTTGTACATTGGCCATATACATCACTGTGTGCATGTTATTTACATTAACACAACAGTTCCTGTCCAATCATTATGTGAGAACAGTACTCTTGCAAGGTGCTGTGTGCGACATCATCATTATGATAAAGGTAGATGGGGTAACCATAGAGGGACCTGTAGTGTTGTGTGTACAATGGGGTCACCTGCATCACGTGTGCCGGGAACCTTTAGGAATCATGTGCATACTAGGATTGTGTGCCCGAGAGACAGGGGTGAGGACAACTGGAGTATGTTGTGATGCATATTAAAAGGGTTACATGTGTCCAGTGGACACCTGTGTGAAACGGACAGCTATGTATGGGGCAAATTTTGTTCTAGGAACCGATTGGCCTTTTGTTTCCGTAGAGTGAGAGTGGGATGTGGGGGAAGGAGAGTAGGTATGCTCATGGAGGATAGGTAGGGTAGGATGACAGACAAGACAGCATACAGGGTCAGTATATGACTCATGTGGGGGGATACACCTCAGATGGGGAGGGGTGTTTGGCAGTCACAAGCCCATGAGCCCCCAGATGGAAACAGTGGGACAGAGGTCCCCAGCCACGGGCTCACCACTGCACCAAAACAGCTGCAAAGGTGGCACTGCTGGGGGCTGTCTAGGAGGGGCAGCCTCACCCTGTAAATGTGACACTCTGCCCTCAAGCTGGCGTATCTGGCCTTGAAACCCCTTATTGAGCCCCTTACACACCACATCTGAGACTGTACGACAGCGGACATGTTCATGTCTGGACCTGCTCCCAGGGGGGACAAGCCCCATCCTCAGTGGCGGTACTACCAGAAGGTGGTGCAGAGCCAACAGAGATGGAGGTACAAAGCTGGGCCCCAGATGTGCTGGTGCCCGGTGCCATGGCCAGCTGAAGTGGGACAGGAGGTTCTGTTGGGACCTCCAAACCCTTACAGCCTCCGGTGTTGCAGTTTAAACACAGATATGGCTTAGTAATAGTCAACAACATTCAGGATTACTTATAACAACATGCATAGATATGATCATCAACCCAACACAACAGATGGTATACATTTGCAGAGGGAGCACAACACATGCATATATACTGCATGACATCTGTACAAAGTGTAGAAGACTTGTGAGTGCAGCTATGAACAGTGGCCCATTATTGGCATTTCACTGAGAACCCCAGACAGTGTCTGTAATACCTCTGTTTCATGTGACATATGTCCAATCAGGGATGCAATGGCAGTAACTCATCACTATCACCATGCACTGACTGCAATCCTCACACTATGCTCCTGCAGTTCACAGATGTGTGTTCAATGAGTAACACAGGAAACAAATGGTTCCACACACTAACCAGTCCACAGATGGCCCTACAGATGGGGGTCCCTCACAAACAGAGCACTGTCTTGTCAGCAAAATAGCCATTACCATACACAACTTGTTAAACAGACAGTAGTCTCAATGAAACATAGCTACACTTACATGCTGTAGTCATGTCTGGCACACCACCCTCCTGTCTTTAGGCTATTTCTCACTGTGTATGTTGTTTGAGGAACATCCAGATATCATCTGTGATGCTGTTTACCAAACACCTGATCCAGGTACCACTCACAGCAACTAGCATAGGCAAACACCAACATGATGTTCCTAGATATTGTACTGTGTTTCCATGTGATTGGCTATGGGAACATCATCACAGCTGTTCCACATGCAGTCAGCTAGAGGAGGACTGCAATAGGTGCAGAGGCCATCACCTGATCATGACCATCACTTACAAAACACAAGCTGCTGCTGAGCAGGTGTACAACTCCACATACACCAGAGAGTGTGTGGGAGGGACAGACAGAGGCAAAGTACATCAGAGAACGGCATGGAGACTAAAACCTAAGCATTGTCTGTCACACACCTACCTACCAGTACAGGGGTTCAAACCCTGACTGACTAGTCATTACTATTACAAGTGCATGCAGTTACTCCATGTGCCACAAAGCTGACATGTTGGTGTGCTGTAAGAACATATATGTATGCTGGTGAGCGACATCTGCAACAGAGATGTAGTAGACATACATTAGGTGTAGCACACATAGCTGTCCACATGAACGGATGTCATTGTCAACAAAACCACACTCTCTAATGGCTCACATTGACACTCTTTGCCAGGCCCACAAATACACTTCCAAACTACTTAGTTTTCCACACTGCAGTAATGCACATGTACTACATGCACCACAGGGATATCCAGAGGTTCTATGGGCTAGGGCATGTGAATGTGTTTGACATCTCTCGGTATGCCAATTGGAGTTATACTGGGAGTGACTGTGGTTGGGAGCATCATACCACAGACACAGACACAAGGTGCCAGTACTGACATGCATGTGTGCATTGCTTCATGGGTATGTAATGGTTGGCTGTGCAAGATGGCTGTACAAAGCTGGGTGAGGGGTAATCCTTGGCATCACACCACCCAACAATGGTGTGCAGTGTGGTACAGGGGTGTAGTGTCTACTATGTCCCACACATATGGGTATTGTATGAACTGTCCTGACTTCCTGGTTACCACTGTGTATGGCCATAGCTTTGCAATGCATGCCATGTCTGTGTTTGATAGTCCTTGAGATGGACATTGCCTGGGATGTGCACATCCCACAATAATGTACTGTGACAAGTGTACCTGGTTTGGCTGTCAAATGTTGTGTACACAGTCCGTTATCCTCAGATATGCCAATACTGGCCTGGTGTGGCAGAACTAGCTTATAGTCAGCAGGTTGACCCTGCACCTGCATTGATAGCATGATACAGGTATTCCCTGGTGTCAGTGGCATCGGTCCATACAGGACACATGTGTTAGGCATTGTATGGCCTCTGTGGATCACATTTGATGGCACCACATATGTTGCAGGCATCCAGTGGGGAACATAGTGAAGGCACATTGTACACAATTATGTGCCTATTGTCCTGCTGTACAGGGTGGCATGCCCTCTGCAGCCCACTGCAATCACACCATGCCTACTATCTGTCATCAATGTGCAGGGTACTAGCAACATAGCGGGATATTCTAGGCAGGTGTGTTTGTGTATGACACATGGGTTCAGAACGTATTCCAGGTAATAGTAGGGTTGCATACTTTGTTCACCAGGCCTTTTGCCATATGTAGGAGTATGGCTTGCCAACACAGTCCCTTGGCTGACTGACATCTGTACTCCTCATGTGGTGGACATTGTGACATAAAATACGGACACCATATAGGAAAACTACAAAATCCACTCCCCAACATGTCCAGTGGTTAGACACTCACAGCCACCTCGACACAGACTCTGACTGTCAAACACATAAACACACCTACCATGTCTTGGAATAGAACCCCTACCTAACTAGTGTATCACACTACAGCATTACGCAGTTACAGCAGCATGCACTACGAAGATTACTGGGTTACAGCAGTCCCAGAGGTGTATTACTAGGTGGGTGATAACAGCAGGATTGCCAAAGGTGGTTATGTGAATTGTAAAGAGTGTGCATACCCTAAAAAGCATTGTTCCTGTCTCAGGCAGACAGACACACACAGTTGGCCTCTCTTGGAATAGAACTCCTACCTAACTAGTCTGTCACACTACAGCAATATGCAGTTACAGCACATGCTACAGAGAATACTGGGTTATAGCAGTCCCAGAGGTGTATTTTGAGGTGGGTGGCATCAGCAGGATTGCCAAAGGTGGTCATGTGAATTGTAAAGAGTGTGCATACTCTAAAAGCATTGTTTCTTACACACACACAAAAAACCTGTCTGGGATTAGAACACCTACCAAACTAGTTTAACACACTACAGCATTATGTAGTTACAGCACGCACCATGGAGCTTACTGGGTTACAGTAGTCACAGAGGTGTATTCGTAGATGAATGACATCAGCAGGATTGCCAAAGAAGGGCTTTCCAAGTGTACTGCGAGTTGTACATGTCTGTTTCCTGCGTTTACCCGCTGCTTACTGTCACAAGAATACATTTACACCTGCTTACAACTGCTTAAAAGTGTCTTATGCAGTCCTAAATGACAGTATCAACAAGGCTTGCAGGTCTTGAACCCTGGACCATGCACACTGAGGTCACTGGACGTACCAGTGAGACATCTGAGTTGTATACATGGTGTATGGAGTCTATAATGCACATCCTACTACAGGTATTCCACAGTACTGAAAACAAATGGGACAGTCACTTTGTGTACATATGTACAGTACCCTTGAATGTACTATATTCTGTGAAACAACAAAGACAAGTCTACAGCTGTACAACTGTCATAACTATATATATATATATATATATATATATATATATATATATATATATATATATATATATATATATACATGTCTGAACACCCTTTGTGACACAGAAGGGTTCCAAAGGAACTGACATGTACACAAAACAGAGGCATCTCTTGTGTTATAACATTTAAATTATAAGCAGTTCACCAGAGAAGGGATGGTTGTTGTGTATGTGGAGCTTGGGGTGGGGAATGATGGCTAATGTAATCTATCCCAGGGAATGTGGAGTTAGGGTGAGGGAATGATGGGTATGGACCTACACCCCAGTGACCACTTCTGTGTCACTGCTCGACAGTGGCACAGAAAAAGAACATATCCAACTGTAGTCATGCTTGACTGTGTATTCTTTACAATTCCTATGTAATACTTTGTAGACACCGGTCACCACAGATGGCTACCATGGTGTGCTAAAAGACATTACACATGTGTATGCCTGGCTACAGGGTAGTCACACACACAAACACGCACACACTTGCCAGTATTGTGTATACATGTCTTGCCTATGTAAAGGTAACTAGTAAAGTGGTATGCAGTTGGGGTATGTGCCACAGAACACATACAATTACACTTACTCTGATTCCACTTCTGAGCTGGGTGACATCACAGGACCAATTACTTGCAGTGGGGAGGGGGGAAGAGAGAGGTTTAGCAGCTGACAAGGATAAAGGCCAGTGCAAAAGGAGGTATCTCTTTGGAATGCAGCAAAACCCGCTGTCATGACAGGATGCAGACACAAATACACACACACACAACCACATTCAGCCATTTGCTGACACACACACTCAGGCATTTGCTGAGACACACACACACAAACACACTCAGCCATTTGCTGACACACACACTCAGGCATTTGCTGTCACACACACAAACACACACACACAGTTGCCAGTGGTGGGATCAGAACTCCTGCCTATCTATACATCACTATTACAGTACTACGCAGTTACGAGACGCACCACAGAGATTACACATTACAAGGCAGTCAGACTGCCCTTCTAAGACTGAGGACAACAACAGGGAGACTGACAGTCACGAAGTACATAGCTGTAGACCTGTGTGTTTAAAGTAGGTGTCCATTACAACCTGTATGCATAAACAAGACACATCATCTGCAGGTAGGCCTAAGAGGTATAGTTGTAGCACAACAGGAACCTGAACTGGAGTATGGCCATCTGTGGAATGGACAACTACTATCACTATACAGGATTACAGTGGGCATGCTCATACACTTAGTAGCACAGGGCCATTTGGGATGCACTATGACTGCAACTACACAGGGTTATACTGGGCATGCTCATACACTTAGTAACAAAGGGCTTGTTGGATGCACTGACTCAAATTACACAAGGTGGCAGTGGGTACGCTCATACACTTAGTAGCACAGGGCTGTTTGGGATGCACTCCGATTCTAACCACTGAAGGCCAAAATGTGCATGCTCAAACACTTACATCTACAGAACACATAATAATGGACTCCTATTGTAAACACACAGGTTTACAGCTAGGTACATCTTACCTGTCAGTATATATGCACATCATACTGGTTTACTACCTGATACCTGTATGTGGCCCATAAATGATATATCTGTGTCTGTGCTCTGTGATACACATGCATACATGTACATGAAATACTGACATATATATGTTACGTATACACATTCATGTATGTGTGGACGTGACAGACAATAGGTTACTTGGGTCGCACAGGCGGATGCTACCTACAGCATGTGTCACACACCTTGCTGCCCTGAAAGGCATACATTGACAGCAAGTTGTGGACAGTGACATTATACATGGAACAGTGGCATGTGCAAGCATAATGTGTGAGCCACCTTGTGTAATGGTACTGAGGTGCCGGTGTCAAGATGACCTCTCCCAGCTGTGTTAGTAGTTGTCAATATTAGCAGGATTGCTACCCTAAGTATATCTCACATTGGTCATATACGCAAGTTCTGCTGCTGTCCGTCACCTTACATGAGGCATTTGCTACCAAGCACATTAATGCCATGCCCAGTGATGTCATGGTACGAGTGGCAACTGCTAGACCAAAACAATGAGCCAATGTCCTTCTGTTATTATGAGGTTGTCCAGTGTCTGTGATTCCAGTCTGTCATGACTGAACGGCGAGCCTTCAGCACAGAGCACATGCATCCATGTTTCACGTGTGTGTGGATAATACCTAGGTCGCATTTACCCATATAGCCACATTTCAAGGCAAATGTCCTACACCCAGAAGTAACACCCTGACACCTACATGGCAATTGCATTGGATGCTTATGCTAACCAGTGCTAGATGTGTGGCTTTAGTAATCCATTTGCTCAATGTAGAACCTACAATGGGAAATACTGACATCTGTGCAGTGAGGAACACCTGGTTGAAGGCTCTGTAGTGCACAATTGCACTAACACCATATAACTCAGATCCAGACATGTGGGCCATAACAATGGTATGGACCATTCCAGGTGATGGTGTACACATATTCATAAAGGCTACTCACATGTAAAGACCACTACTCTGACATAATGCACACAGATGAATCAGGTACAGGTGACAGTGGCAAATGCTGCATTCTAGGTTGTATCCTCATATACATCCACCACCTTTTTCCCAAACTACCAACACACATCCATATGTGGTATGACATAGTATGGTAGACTACCAGATAACCCTCGATTGGTGGACTGTACCTAGGCATACATCAACTGTGCAAAGTACCCATGTACAGACACAGCTGCATAATGTGTTATGCAATACAATAATACCACTGTTGTAACCAGCTCAGTTGTACACATACCAGGGTCTCTCAGATGTTGTCAGCATTAACACGGTCAACTGTTGCTGTACACCAGTAAACAACACCCCCATGGTTGGATATGACCTAACTGTACCTGCCCTGGATATGTACATCCCATACTCATACAACATAAATGACATTACCATAGCTTTTGTTATCCTTTCTACATACAGGTGGCTACAGTCATTACACACATGCACATGGCAGATAGCATGCTAACAGTACACAAGGTTTGATATCTATGTTGACAGAGGTAATATTCCCTCTCTACTGGTCACCCATGACACCTATCATATCATACAGCACCCCATGTGGCATGTATGTCTTAAGACATGTTCACATAATGCAATGCCTACAAACATACCCAAATAACAGGACCATAGGACCTACAAAAGGCCTATATTGACAGACTCAGGAAAATCCAGCTCTGCTCTGTATGTTCCTGAATAGTCACAGGTGATATGTTCATGACATGTACAGCCATGTATGGCCACATCTCCTACATATACCCCATGTCAACAATTGCAAGCCATGCATGCTGTGTGCTGTCTGGACATTAGCCTTAGTACCACAATAGCCAGTACATGCTGAGGTAAGATGTTTACAAACCACAGACCTCGCACATGCTTAAATTAGTGTACTGCCTAGCTCTAACAGAGCACATTGCTGGCACTCTTCCAGTAAACATGAGGTGTGTGGCAAATATGATGTGCTCACTGTTGACCATTACAGTGCCCTGGCTTCACCATGGCACTGTCAAGTAACAGTTTGTAGGAGCATGACATGGAATAATGCTGTGTGTGTCTCACTGATATGTGCTGTTGTAATATATGTACACTTGGCTACTCGGTGAAAGTGGTGGTGTCCTACCAGTACATACAACATCCATTATGGTGCAATGCTCAGCTATGTTTCACACATGGCGTGGGGAAGATGTGGAATGTATCCTCTTGACCTGCTAGTGCACTTACTGATGTAGACCGCATATGTGCACATGTATTGATGTTTGTGTAGATTCCATGTGTGTGCAGTGTCAGATGCCTGAAGGTGACTGTTGTCTTAGTACATCATGCTGCTGCAATACAGCCTCAGCATTGCCAAATGTATATGGTGATATGCTCTAAGTACAATAAGCCGCACATGAGGTATGGACAGATGCTTGGACATGACTATTAAGTGGTGGGGCTTCTTTGCAGATGAATGATTACTGAGGACAGCTCACTGGTGTGTTACAACCAGTCCTACAATAACCTATGTAACTGCTAAGGTCAGATTCTGTTAATTGAAGTGGAAGACAGACAATGTAGAATGCTGTAAGGGTGACACTGAAGGCAAACCTCATGACACCTGTAACAGTAATACCTCCCCTGTGCATATATTGTGCATATATCAGCACAGTTGGCAAAGGAAAGAGTCAGTAAGCATTGTACTGGATGCGATAGTGTGTACTTCTGTAGTACCTATCATGTGATAGGCAGGTGTTTGATTCACAGTAATTGCACGTGTGGGTGTGTGTCCATATACGTCACGTATGGTTGGGAATACATCCCACATGTTATCACTCTCCTGAACACTGCTGTTGACACCAGTACAAAGTGAAGTGTAGAAAGAAAGGCATAGGCAGGTGGTTAAACCTCACACATGTAAAGTGTCTGTATGTGTGTGACATAGGTGTATATCTTTGTGAATGCCACAGTGTGTGTGTGTGTGTGTGTGTGTGTGTGTGTGTGTGTGTGTGTGTGTGTGTGTGTATGGCTGTCCATGTGTATGGCTGTCCGGTCCCTGGAGTGAGGCTGTATTTTACCATAGTGAAATGTTAATGCCCCCTCCCCCCATCCACTAAATGCAATCTAGCATCCCTGTTGATATCAACAATCATAGATGGGCATTCTAATGGCCTGTTAACATGTACACCCTGGGGTGTGACCTGTTGTTACATAGCCTACTGATGGACCCCCCCCCTCCCCACATACACTCACTGCACTGTAGTATCCCTGTCGATGTCCTCGATCTTAGGCCATTCCAACTACCTGTACATGTATAATCTCTGTGGCACGTCTTGTAATTGCGTAGTACTATAATGATGATATGCACCTAGGCAAGGGTTCTCATTTGAACACTGGCAAATGTGTGTGTGTGTCAAAGTGTGTGTTACTGTGTCTGTGAATCCCTGGGTGTGTCTGTGTTTGCATGCTGTCATGCCAGTGGGTATTACTGCTTCCCAATGAGAAGCCACTATTTTCACTGGCCTTTACCCTTGTCATCTGGCATACCTCTCTTTTACCTCCTCCGTGCTCCACGTAACTACACCTTGGATGTCACCCACTATGGATATGATGGCTCTGAACACAATAACGTACTACACAGCTATCATGCTCTTGGATCATTAGAACAGTTAACATAATTGAAACATGGGAGGATATAACTGTGATGTGGAAGCTACAAATTTCATGCAGGTATTGTCATATGGACCTGTGGGTAGTCAACATGTACATATGGGACACTAACCGCAAACACCGACATCCCCTGGCACATGCAACTACACCTGAAAGAGGAAGGCAGAAAGTCAAAATCAACATGCTGTTAGTGTTGTTACACATGATACATGTTGTCAAACATATAAAATGCATTCTAAAACTGTAATACATGGTATGTCTGCTGCCTGTCAACACTACTTAACAATATTAATCTACAATTGTTTACCTAGATGTTCACCCTGTGCATCAGGCCATATGAACATGCCCTGCACCGATGGTGTGGATGACAGGGACGAGGCACAGGCATCATCATATGCACAGTGTGATAATGTTTGCCAGAGGCCTAGGCTGTGCCATTGGATGACATCATGTGTGTGTTAGGGCCTGTGATATCATTGAGCATGTGTGGATGTTATGCGTGTGTGTGTTGAGGTGCCCTACATTTGTTTCCAGTGTGTGTGTATGCATGATCTGGCATGTGGCTGGCCTACACAGGGGTATTATTGACAGCTGTAGAATGTACAAGGCAGGTGTCACAGTTCTCGGTGTCCGGCCACGGCCATGTGACCTGCGCCTGCCAGGGGTTGCACGGGCACTACTAAGCAGAGGTCCAGATTTGGTACCGTCTGATGACACATGTCCACTGGAATTTTGTCCCTGTTGGGACCATCCAGGACCACGTGCATGTGGCCTGCTGTGTCCTGGTGTGGACTGCACAGCACCAGCTGCACTGCTGCTGCTACTGCCACTATGGGAGCGGGCATGTGCAGTAGCATGTTCACATAGACCTTCAACAGGTGATGTAGCTGACCTACGTCCACATGTCTGACGCCTCACTCCCCCAGATGTTCCAGCACAGACATTCCACGCTCGAGGATTGACATGCCACTATCAAGGACTCCCGCCATGTCGCCCAATCGTCTATCCAAAACATCTGCAAGTTAATGGTGAGCATTTGCAAGTGCCTGGATGTTGTCAGTTAATGAATGGACAGCAGCCCTATGAAGCCCCAGACCTTCTATGTTGTGCAGTTCAGCATGTGCCTGTGCCTCCATTACAGCCTGAAACATGTGTCTGGTTACTCCAGCTGATGTGCTTTGTCTCCCAGGGGCATGTTGGCCAGTGGTCCTCCTACGAGCAGCGCTGGGCACATGCCTGTGTGGGACATCACCAGTCTGTTGACTGGGATCATGGTGTGCTGGCACAACTTCCATAGTCACCACACTTCCCTGTTCCATGTTACCACCCACCAACTGTCCTTCCTCTATGGCCAGTGGTGATGGGGTATGTGCAGGCAGGGGAACTGTGTGTGAGGATGAGGAGGAGGCAGGTGGAATGGCAGCTAATGGCATGGATTCAGCCACTGACAACCCTGCCTGTGCCTCAATCATACTATCATCATCACTGCTAGAGTCTGTGGGGACACTAACATCAGGTGGACTGCAGGAGGGCAACGCACCTACATCAATACCTGTGAGGGAAGACAAGAACTGTACATTACATGTTATACCAGACACACACAGACAGACACACACACAGACACACAGAGAGACAAACACAGACACACACAGACACACACAGACACACACACACACACACACACACACACACACACACACACACACACACACACACACACAGAAACACACGCACCATGCAGGTGATATGGCAGATGGCATTCAGCTTAGACAATTATAGCTTCACCTTAGACAATTATAGTGGTAGTTATCATACATCCCCTGAGTTGCACACAACAGCATGCATGTGTTATAGCAGACGGCATGCACCTTACACAATTATAGTGGTGGTTAGCATTCATACCTGTATTGCACCATTTGTGTTAGTAGCCTATGCCCCATACCTGCAACACAATGCATGCACTTTGCACCGTTGCACCGCACTGCCATAGTGTGTGCAACATACACATGTTAACAGACCATCACTGACCTTTGTACATCTGCCACTGATGCTTTGTGTTGGCCACCGCCCCTATGTGTGAGGACATGATCAGTAGGGTATGTTGACTGCATACTATGTTTGCCTGAGCCCTAGCTTGCATATCTCCCCCAAAGCAGTGCATGTCTGTTCAACATTATTCCGCCTACCCCTGAGCTGAGTGTAGACATTGTGCATGTGGCTGTACACACAAGTTTGACATGGCTGTCTCTACTTTGCAATGGTGCCACAGACCAGCACAGGTTTACAGTACACAGGCCTGCTGTGTGGCATGTGACCTTGACAATCACATGTAGTATGACATCTTCTGCTGATGTGTTGAATGACAAGCATACATGTCTAACACAATGGTGTCCTTTCCAATGTACAGTACGGTAATGGTGTCCAAATGCAGGGATGTGTTATACTAACATGGGCCTTCAGCTGATGCAATGTTGTCTGTCCACCCTACAAATATGCAGGGACATACTGCACATTGAGCTGATGTGCATATCCATTGCATGGCATCATGTGGCTTCACAATTGCTATACAGTGTGAGCTACTGACACTATGTTCACATACAATACATATCTAATGTGGAATGTGGCCCACGTCACTGAGGTGTATACACAATAAACCCTAATGTGGAATGTGTGACACAGGTCACAGAAGGGTATATGGATGACACCCCTGCACATCTGCAACCATATTACTGATGCCTGGCAACTATGCCCATGCATGGCTAACTTAGCAGTACTCTATGTCCCACATGCCATCTGTGTACCTCACACACATGAGGAGCAGGCATGACAGTGATGTCTGACACCAGCAAGGTGAATCTACTGTATCTGTGGCTTGATGTGGATGTATGTATATGTTGTGCAACACATGTATGTATTTGGATACTGTATAGGTGAATGCTTCCATGTCGTGACACTCTCACACTCACACAGGCTGTGCACAGGCCTGTATGATGTTTAGTGTTCACATCTGCAATATCACCATTACACAAAAGCCATAGTTGTATTGTGTCAAGCCAATGTACAACAGGGTGTACACACATGTGCATCACTTCTACTATGTGTGTTGCTTCATGTCTGTGGCCATCCTCCATGGCCATGTGTACACATGTTCAGCCAATGGTTGTGATGGCCATCTTATTTCACGTGTCAGTGTTATCCCATATGACATACACTCATAGATGTCATATGCTCCACTTAGGACAGGGTTATGCAGACAAAGGGTGGTATGTATGGAATGTGAGACATGTTTTGTAGGATTGTTGAGCAGTGTTGCAGTCAGCCCACTACACGTCATGGACATGTCAGATAGCGCATGACATTGTGTGACATTCATAGCAAGGGTATACTCCACAAGGGTGTGTCCTGTGGGCCGGTCATACTCCAGCTCCAACATATTTAGTGTGTGCACACATATGCTCTCTGTACAGTACTGTTCGTATTCCCAACATGTGTAACGCTGATATGTAGTACCTGTCCGTACAGTGGAACACATCTCCACCATTGTATTCACTGTTGCCCACACATCTGGCAATGACACTTTGGAAGGTTTAGTGTAGGTGTTTCATATAGTCTTCAATTGTTTCACATAGGTAAACAGTGTGATGCATTGCAGGTCTGACCAGTGTCCATTAACAGGACCACCATACATTATGTGTACATGTGTTATGGCAGATAGCATGCAATTAATATGTTCCATGCATTATCAAGCCTGGTAAATAATAACAATCTCACCTGACACAGGCTGCTATCGCTGCAAAATGTCAGAGGTACCTAAACAGGAGTGTCACAGCAATAAGATCATTATCCACACCTGTGTGATAGCTACAGGGTGCAATGTCCATGTTAGCACATAAGCCAGTACAATACACTATACTATGGAGTATGCACATCTGTGCATACATAGAGTAGCAGACTATAGTATGTGGCATGTGTGCATACATGCCTTGCATATGATGTTACATTACATATTGTATAGTAACACATGTAACTATGTGAAATATAGTTGTGTTTTATCTGCAGTAGTGACTTACCAGGCAACTCCAGGCTCAGTGGTTGAGAAACACCCACCTCCACAATATCAGCTAAAGCTTGTGGATGGAGGTCTGCAGGTGTCCCCAGATTGGCCAGTAGCTCCTCGGTATGTGTGAGTGGGGGCTGGGTGAGTGGCCACCCACCTGTTGCACCTTGTTCCCTGGCGATTGCATTAGCACACTGTTTCACCCATCTTATGAGGTCAGTGCAGTGTCAGCACACCTGCTGATAGGTGCAATTGTGACTGCCATCTTCATTTACCCTCCTGCAGAGTTCCTCCCACAGGGCATCCCACCGCTGTGCATCCTGTGGCACATGGCTGAAGAGCATTGTGTGGTTGTTGAGGAGGTATGGGATGAGGACCTCATCCTCAAAACGGCTGTACGCCAGCAGTCTGCTACATGGCATACCTGGAAGACATAATGATGGAGACAGGTCACAGTAACTCGCAGAGAAGTACAGCAGTACAGCTGAACATACATGTGTATCACATTTATTAAGATTACAAATATGTCTTTGCAAACCTACATGACACTAACACCACTGACATGTATAAGTCACACACATTTGACACCTACTGGTGATGTGATGTTATCACCATATATGTGTGTGTCATGTGATGACATTGTTCATACACCATGTGGATGTTGTCTTGACATGGGCATGTCTGTTTGCCTGTACTTGTGTATTTACCTATCAGAATATGCCTGGATGTGTTCACATTAATGCAATTGACCTTAATGCTGTGTATATGTCACATATATAGTCATACATAGCCGTTAGGGACATGACCTGTGACCCTGCAGACTTGCAAGCATGTATGTGTTTTGCCATATACATCTACATGGTACTGTACAGCTGTGTAGCATCCTGCCATGTATTGCCTGTGTTGCACATGTGTAACACATGGGACAATAGCTAGCCTGATGGTATTTGCAGGGTTGGATATCAACTATAGCATGTATGGTCATAGTGATCTAGTAGGCTATATGCTCTGGGCCTTTTATGAGCCTAGGCAGACAGGTTCCCTAGCTGTAGGCAACAGACAGGTAAGTTTCAATGGCCAGTTCAAGCAGTGCCACAGAACTGATACACATGGTTACTGATATATTTGGCATGCGGTCATCACACCATGTCACAGAGAGGGGCGATGTGCAGCTTCACTGGACAGGGATGCATAGTATGTTAAGTGTATGGGACAGAGATCTGTCAGGCATGTTGTGATCTTTGTACTAGAAAGGTGGATGTCCATGACGTATGTGTTTATTTGGGATCAGGATGTGTTAAGTGTAGCATGTCCAGCACCTCTGGGTTGGACATGGCTTTATTCAGGGTAGGCTGCATTCTACATAGTGCAGCTAGGGACTGGGAAAGGCAGTGTAGGCCATCTACACATGGGCAATAACCCTTAAAGGAAATATGTGATCTATTATGAGTCACATGGGTAATGAGTATGGCTGAGCAGTTATCTCTATATTCCTGGATGGCACCTTGTCATGATTAGGGGTGCCACATACGACTACCTGTCTTTTGTGGTGTAGTAACTATCAAAGGAAAGTACTGTCCAGCTGCATCCCATACACACAGTTGCCATTATGTTGACCGCTGCCTAGGTGGTAGGTAATGGGTACAGGGTTTGTAACATAGGGGATGACAATGCAATACTTACTGTTAGATTGTGGCCATACATCACACACCACACATCTGACACACTAAAGCCCTTCTGTATGTTGAACGCAGCACACATTGAGTCGACTATTGCTCCTAGTTCATAGTCATTTGCAAACATCAATAGGCTGATGCCTTTTGTGTTAGTCTGTGTGGTATAGATAACAAAAAGGGGGAGTACCAGGAGCAACCCCTGTATTACTGTGGCTGGCACTGGTTTGATGTGCGTGTATTAGTCAGACACCTTCTGTAATGTTGGTTCTGCCAGCAGTCCAGTTGCCAACCACTCCTGTTACATAGGAATATACACCTAGTTTACTGAGTGTAGCTGGAACACAGTATGGGTGATGGTGTCCTACGACCTGGCAAGGTCATGATATGCAGTGTGAATCAACCCTATTGTCATCTACATCTGTAATGAGTACATCAAATGCATTGATCATGGTTCATGGCTGTACAGACCAGACTCAGCAGGGTAGTTGTGCACTATGTCCCATTATCAGTGGTGTATCCCCCTTTGTGGGGTGTGATAACTCTTGCTGTGCACCATTCAGTGTGTACACAGCCTGACATGGGGCTATGATTGAACATGATGTGTATGTGGATAGCTGAATGTTCTTACATTTGTGTAGGATACACCCTGGGATGTTGACAGGTCCCATGAAAGCTGTATTTATGGCTTTAGAGAGTGCAGCTTGTATCTGCATAGTTGTTAATACAGGGGCCCTGCAGTGTACATGGATATATTACTAAGTGTACCTGTTGGGGGGGTGGGAGTAGATTTAGATTCTCCGAGACCCTATCTGGATGAACGGGTGCTATTTCTATAGGTGCAGTACTTCCCATGCCATAGTGTTGTGCAGCACGGCAGGTCTTGTCATTGCCATTATGATTAATGACACAGCTATAGAATGCTCTGTGCTTGGGCCTCATAATATGTGGCTGATTAGTTTCACAGTAGCTTTGCAAGGTTTTATATGGTGTATCTGCATCTTACTGAGGCTGACCAGGGAATCACCTACACTCATGTGTGTTCACTCTTGCAACAGTTACTACCTTCTGTTGTACAGTTTAAAGCATGGCACCACCAGTTTGCCTTCTTGTTTGTGTTGGGTTGAATCCTGGTTCTGTTTCAATGGCACAATCACTACACATATGTCACTGCTTAAGGTTCATTTTTGTAGGATTCAGCATTTGCACATGCATTGTCCATCTCTCTGCTCTTAGGAAACATAACATTGGCATTGGAGACTAACTATGTGTAACATACTGTTAGCCCTGTTTGTATGACTACTGTGATCCAGGTCAGTGTGGTCGATGGAATCCAACATGCATTGAGCACAGGTGTTGGTACATGAGGAGTCTTCCCAGTTCATAATGGAATAGTGGAGAGTAGCCATTATTATGGTTCTGTCCCAGATGTAATCTTCCCCATTACAGCACATTATGACAGTTGGGAAGTCCATGGCCTGGTGGGTGATCTGTCTCAAGGTGCATTTTGAATTCCACTTTGGCACAAAGGTAGTTGCTCAGCATAATGCATCTGATGTTATGCAAGTGCAACTAGTGTGGAGGTGTACATATCCTTCAGAAATATGGACACACCTGTGGCCCGTGTGTTCCAATAAATGATAATGGACAAGAGGTGAGGTATGTGTTATAATTTGGTCATGCAGGTGTGCTCAATGGAGCATTGAAACATGTCTCAGACACTGCACAGATATGTTCTCCATGTTAGGGATTGACATATTTGTGTCTGTATAGTGTTTCTGACATGTATCATTGTGTAGTGAGACCCGCAGTTTATTGCTTGGCTGTCCCTGTAACAGCAGTGGACCCTCACTTGAACCGTGCATGATGAAGGCACTATAGGGGAAACATGAGCCCTAGGCAGTATCCAGATTCCCAGAGGTGACAGGTGCAGGCCCTGTCTGGCAAAGCATCATGGTCTGTCAACCATGTTATCCCAGGACGACAGATACTGGAACCCCTTTGACATGCACCACTACACTAGACAATTGAGGAATACAATCCTTTTGTCACTGTACTGCAGTATCATTCTGGCCAATGGCAGAATGCTACCCAGGCCTTGGGACATACCTGCAAGGCTTACAAGACCTGACAGTTCCTACATGTGTTTCCTTGCAGTCCAGGCTACTGCATCACAGGTCCTGCACAACATGGAATATGCCAGAGCCATGTGTATAGTTCAAAAGGTGGTCTGAGTGTATGAGTATGTGGCTAATCATGGCACACAGGCAGCTGACAGTATGTATGCCCTCGTATAGGTTGATGTGTAACATAGTGTTAGAGTTTGCATTCACAAATGAGTACTGTTGGGCATGTTTCCAGTCATGTGTTCAGAGGAGTGGCACAATTATGCAAACTATGTCATACAGTTTGTGTATTTCAGTGTCTGTCTCTTCCTGCTTGGGGGGGGGTCACTTGTTTGGCCAGATACTTAGACGAGTCTGTGAATGTGTATGATTTCTGGTAGTGTGTGTGGGTGTCCTTACAGTGTTCTGGTAAGGGTATGTGTTGGTTGTGTTGATGAGCTGCATGTGTTAAAATACACCTCATGACTTTCCAGTCCAGTCATGGCTTACCCCTGTAGCTGCATCCCAAAGAATGTGTGGGGCGTGGTGTTAGGTGGGCTTGGCAGTGTACATGGCACAGAGACTACATTCCTCCAGGTTGGCTACATACACACAGCTGACATTAGTAAACACCAGTAGCTGACTAGTGGACATGCCTGTATGAGCAGTCAGTACTACAAGTACCAAGTACTGTATTTAGTTTACATATTGCCTATGAAGATGTTTTAGACAGTGATGCTCACATGTAATTATTTGTGTTATGGACATGACAACTCTGGCTATTACGGAAACACTGTAGCTACCTTTAACAGCAATCCTCCTCTGAGAAGCACATCACATCCTATTAGCTGATTACAGATGATGCAAGTGTCTACAGGTCTGTTTCCTTCTCTGGGTATATACTCACATATCCACCAGGACCATGAGCTCTGTTGGGCATGGACACCCACTCCCCAAACAGAGTCATGTATCAATAGACTCTGATTCAACTATCAACATAATCAGGATATAATCAGATAGTGTGAGCCATCACCTATGAAGTGGCTATTACACATGGGCAGCTGTCTCCTACATCTTACACTCCTACTGCAGGTGTTACACTGGAGTTAAAGATGACATGCAACCTGTTTCATTACCAGTGCTGTGCACTACCTTACATGCAGTATGTGCAGGTAGCTGTTAGGTTGGTAATGAGAGGCTGGGCTACACAAACCTGGTAGTTCAACCAGTGTGTCTGTACTCCCAATATCCACTCTGTGTAGGAGTGCACATAGCCATTTGGCCCAGTCCTGTAACAAGGGTCATTACACATTTGCATAACATGTACACATGCACAGTTGTTATTGCTTGCAAACAATACTAGAGAGGTGGATATTACATGTGTTATGTGCATGGATAGTTACCTGACTCTTCCAATTATCTTTGCTATCATGCTGCTAAACTGTCAGATGAATACAAATGCTATGTATCCTGTCATTGAGTATTGTAATTGCCAATAGACATAACTACTGTTTGCATAACATAACAGAACTGCTATGTAGAATAGAATACAGATCTGCCTAGAATACTGTACATTACACAGTTATTGGCACAATATCCCACAATGCACACCATATTTGCACAGTAAGGCCACCTTTAACATGTTCATCTTACTTATACACCCATACATATGTCGACTGTTACAGTATATCGACACATAAAAATCCCTGTTATAGCACATACTTGTTGGACCAATCCTGACACTGACAGTGGCTGGAAGCGAATTAGTGGGTTCCAAGCCCATATCATCCCTTGTGGTGTATGCGGAGTTTGCCATGTGACCTACAGCAGTACACACATAGAATACTACAAGCATTACTACTGCTCAACAATACATCACTACAAGATAGCTATTTCCACTATATGCATTGATTACACTGTAATTCTTACTGTACAGGTACTACATACACAGACATGCTATATGTTATACATACCTTCTTAGTAATCTGAGGTGTTATTAACTAGTATAATACTCATTTTTGGTTCATCTTTCAGTGTTTTGTACTGTCCTACAGGTATCTATAAATGGTTTGAATGTGTGGCAAGGCAACCTTTTATAGTTAGCGACAAAAGAAAACAACCAAAAGAAGACCTCAGAGGACCAGGAAACTGAAACCAGTTGCCACTCCGAAAGACTGATTCTATAAGAGTGGTATGCTAGTATTCCTTCAGTAGTTGTAGTATAAACAAGGTATAATTTATCAGAAAGAACTATGTCCAAAGGCAAAAAATCAGCCCTTAAAAGTCCAAAATTGAACCTTTTATAGTTACAATCAGTAACGTGCTATCCCGATGACCAATTGGTGTTCCTAAGTAGCTAATTACATGCACATCAGCCGTGCTGCTACTGCCTTAGCCAATACAATGGCTACAGTGGAGTATAATTGAGTGCTCCACTTGGGCGTTGTCCCTTTGCCTTACTTGTGAGGAAGACAGCGTGGAAGATTTGTTTTGAATCTATTGCAACAGCTGTATGGAGATGAACAGTAATATATTGTGTGCAATTCCTAGAGGATTTGGTCTAAATGTGAGTACTGCTGTTATATTTCTGAACATTGCTACTTGTGCAGGGTTTGTCTGTACATAATACTTCTGCATATGTTTCAATCTGGCCAGGATGTTTGACCAGCTCAAGGCTACATAGCTATGCATATAATGTCAGGGGGTTTACAGTGTGCTCACCAGACATATTTAGTTTGGTGTTACTGTGTATCATACTGTGCTGATAATCAGTACTCGGTAACACTTCCTGGTGTACAAACCTTTCAACCCTCTGAAAATGGGATTAGTTCATACAAACCCTGTTACATCAGCAGCTGTTCAATTGTATAACGGCAACTATTTCAAATAGGGCCATGTTAGTGTGTCTGTGTCCAGGTATGTTAAGGTTTCAGCAGATGTTGTACAGCAGTTGAATAATTGTTTATGGTATGACAGTATGTATTGATGTAATTATTTTGGTTGTGGGGTAGATGTTGGTGGGTGTACATAGCACATGCAGGTGTTTAGGAACCCCTTTTATACAACGTCTATATGTGTGTGGGTGTTCTTTTCCTATATGAACACCTATCCCTTAGTGGACTAATACTATGGTAATTGCAAGCTGATTCATTAAGGCACTATTAAATGCTTCCTGTATAGCATGCAGGTACTGTTAGTCCTTGAATCCTTTAGGCAATACATCGGAATGTAATAAAGTTTTGCAAAATGAAAGCTGTCTGTGTATTTCTGTCAGGGATATTTGCAGTCATTGCAGTTGTGTTGGTGACTGTGTCCATAGAACATATTTGTAATAGTGTATTGGCATATACTCTTCATATATTATGTTCATATTGTTTGGGGGGGGGGTGGAATGTGTGATTGCTATGGTCCATGTTATACTCAGATATGACCACTTCAGATGCTGTCTACAGACATGTATGTATGTGTGTATAAATATATATATATATATATATATATATATATATATATATATATATATATATATATATATATATATATATATATTGCATACATTTATCTGTACCACCGTAGATGTGTAGATGTTTTTAACATATCTATATATATACATATATATGCAGACCTGTATATATCGACATGTCTCTATGTATCTCTCTCTCTCTATATATATAAATATATATATATATGTATATATATATATATATATATATATATATATATATATATATATATATATATATACATATATATATATATATATATCAGCATAAACCTTTAATTGGGTACATGGCAGGTTGTCATATTTCAACACATTCCTCCCTTTTGTGTTTTAACCTGTCTGCATATACATCTGGGATAGGTACATCCCAGGTAGCTTAGTGTTAGGTTACTCTGAGGATGGAGTACATGGCTGTGGGTTCTACTCCTGAAAGGTGTTATTATTTTACCTCTCAGAGTAGGCACTGGTAGGGAAAGTGTGAATAACGCACATTTACGCGGTTGTGAGCAAGTTTGTCCATGGTCTGCATGATGTTAAGCAAAGGATAAACGTGTGAAGCGCTTCTCCATTTACCGTGATTCAGCACGGCTTACCATTGCACAAACACGTGGAAACCTGCTTACAACTGCTTAAGAGTGCTTTAATCCACCTGCATCCAACAGTCCTTATTCTGGCCCTCACAATAACCTAACAGCCCTTGCAGTTCTTGAACCTGGGACCATGAACACCACAGTCACTGACTTTACCATCTGAGATATGTAACAATGTTATGGTGTTTAGACTATACATTGTACTACAGACATTCCTCACTACTGAAAACAAATGTGACAGTCAGTTGGTGTACATATGTCTGATACATGTTAATGTTCATATGTTTGTGAACTTAGGTGTTGCAATGTGACATGACAGGGTGTATTATAAATGAGAAAGGTTCTTGCATTGTGTCCTTTTTATATTGTCCCCATTCTCCATGTATACCCCTACAGTTCACTTATTGGACGTCCGACCCAGGCACTCCTTGATGCATGATTGCATTACCCATCATTCCTCCCCCACCCCAATCTTCACATACACAACAGCCACCCCTTCTACAGTGAATTAGGTTAATATTAATTGTTATAATACCAGAGCTGCATGTGTTTTGTGTACACTCCAGTTCAAAGATGTTTATATATATATATATATATATATATATATATATATATATATATATATATATATATATATATATATATATTAGTTTGTAACAGTAATACATATGTAGACTGGAATGTGTTGTTTCACAAACTACAGTACATTACAATGTACTGTACATATGTACACAAAGTGACTGTCCCATTTGTAATCATTACAGTGAAATGCATATGGTATAAGGTGTAGTCTCAAGACCATGAACCTTGTATACACCTCGGATGGCTTAGTGTTAAGTCCCATGACTATAGTGTGCATGGTCCAGGGTTCGACCACCTGCAATCCTTTACAAATGTTTTTTATTGTAGAATAAGGCTCATTTAAGCAGTTGTAAGCATGTTTAAAAGTGTTTGTGTGACATTACAGCAGCATTTAAACACAGTTAAACAAACTTTGTAATGTATAACCTGCGTGTGCAAACATGGCCACATCCGCTAACTACTCCGGATATATACATGTCAGTGACATAACATCTCACTATGTGCTGATATAACATTACATTCTCTATTGACTGTACTCTCCAGCACACATGGGTTTATATGGGTGTTTTGAATGTTTATTATGCAGACGATTACTACCTATATATGCAAGCTGTGGTTAAGGTATACTTTTGCACATGATAAACATTCCTGCCTTTATCGGGATTGTAACCTCGAATGCACAGATTCTATGCGGATGCTGTATCCATTACACTGTTGAAATGAACGTTGCTTCTGCCTATTTCCTATTTAGATGATTTCTATGTGTAAGCTAGGTAAAGCAAAGGGCGGAGGTCCCCATACTCAATGAGCTTCACATACTCTTGATATAACAATATATAACAAATGTATTGTGAGGCAATACATTACATTCCTAACTACATTAGGCATAGCCCCTCACTGACACACTTCAAGGGAAACCTTGTTCTGTGAATGGGTAACAGACTATATACCCCTGGGATCATGTGTCCCAGAACCATACAGCCAGGGGGTGGGGGCGCCTGTCCAGTTTGATAGCTGCAAGACCTGTTGGGGGAATTGAATGGTGTTGAATTGTTACACTAACATGCCCTCTTTAGATCACTAAGTGCCCCTATCACCCTCCACAACCCCAGTCTTCAACATTTTCCAGTGACTCTGCCTGGAATTGCTTCATTGGCTATGTTTGACAGAGGCTCAGTTACTTCATCAATGGTGCGGGGAAAGCCAGCACACTGTAGATATGCTTCTAATTGCCCTTGGGCAGATAGGTAATAGGCTATCTGTGAACCTCTAATGTGCAGGCCATCACAGCCATAATATGTGAATAAACAGACCTTCAGATCACAATATACTGTGAGAAATCACCATGTAGTCAGGAAACAGTTGAGTACAGCAAGAACATACAGAACATTGATACTTAGTCACTCCAAAAGCCTATCTTGGAAGCTAGAAGACTTGTATAAGTTTAAGGCTTTCTATTGCTTACCAGTAGGTTACCTACAGGGGAGATGAAAAACAAGCACAGATGGGGAACATGCATGCAATGATACCATACCGGCCTATGTGTCAGCCTTAGACTTTGGAATACTGTCCAAGGCTATTGGCACCCCCATGGTGCCTTATTTAGGAGAGTCTTGAAGGTGAATACCAGCTTTATAAACAGCACAATAGCAGATTCAATGAGGATTATGCTAGTCAACACCAGGGGTTGTGATCCCAACATGCATGCACTCACAGCACTCCTCAGGATGGACAACATCAACATCTGTGCAGTAACTGAAATCTGTCTTAAGGCTCCTGAGAGCACACCAGCACTACCAGACTACAACCCATAACACACATTTCAGCCACAGAACATGGACTGATAGACATGGAGGGGCTGTATCTATATTCGTCAGGGATACCTACACCTCCAGGTTAGTGGGACAGCATGATACCACTGTGATCATCCATGTGCAGCTAACATCAGCCACAACAGCAATGTAAACTGTGGCCTGCTACAGATCACCCTCCATGACCCAGGAGCTCCACTCCACCTACCTGGAGACAGTGGAGAACATGACAGTCCTAACGCACACCCTGGCATTGGTCAATGTCAACTACAATACCATTAACTGGGAAACTTACTCCGGTACTCACTTCCAAGCCCAGCGCATCCTGGAATTTATCACTTCATATGCCCTGTATCAGGTGGTAACCTCCCTAATGTGAGGTGGAAACTACTAGAAGTGGTCATCATCAACATGGGCAACAGGTGCACCACAGCCAAGGTTAACCGGTCACTGGTTAGATCTGACCATGAACTATTCACTCTTTCCACACCCAAGCATCTCTCTCACCCATGGATACCACAGTGTATACATTTCCTACAGCTAAATTTACACTACTAGTGACAGGGGTGGGGGGGTTTCACACCCCCCATGCTAAGGAGAAATGCTGCTCAAGATACAGACAGATTTACAAATGCAATCTACAAGCACCTGCACGGATGTATGGATTGTGCCATCACTGGTAAACCAAGACTCACTCCTCCTAGACAAGGACACCAGTCTGGTGGACCGCTGCATTAAACAGGCTATACTACAGAAGTATGACAGTGTTCCAGACACACAGCAAATCCCACGAGGGGCATACATCGGACCACTATTAGTATGATACATAGGTCCCTCATGACATCATCCAAGGCTAACATCAGCAGGAGAATACGCAAGGATTCAAAATATAACCACAAAGCTCTCTTTGGCTATGTCAAGGATCTACGTGGTGACACACAGATTTAAACTGTGCCAGTGAAATATAGCACAAAATATGCTGACCCTACTGATATCGCCAACATCCTTGCAGATACATTTGGTGCATACTTCACCCCCTAAAGCGCCCACAACACTACCCGAAAGGTGCAGTGTTCCACACATCAGAGACACACAAGTAGAAATGGCCCTCTCTAACAGCAGAACACAGCTTCAATGGAGGCACATGTTGACCCAGACTGAATCTTGCAAACTGTACAAGACAACCTGCCCCCCACCTAATTAAGTATTCCTACCTCAGCCTCCCACAGGCTACATGCCCATACAATGGTGCATGGCAACAATTCCACTCCATCAAGGTGGAATCACAACTAACCATGGTAACTACCACCCCATAAGCCTGACTAGCCTGGTCTGCAATGGTATGGTTAACATCCTCATGGCACTTATTAACAAAGACAATGGTAACATCCGAACACGTGACCAACCCAGATCAGCTTGGTTGAGTGCAGTTCATGCCTACTGAACCTGTTTGACGTCTTACATACAGTCAACAAGACATTAGATGATGGGGGAGGTGATTCACACATTCTACCTGTACCTCGCCAAGGCTTTTGACACCATGCCCCACTCAAGTATTATTGATAAACACACCAGCCTGTACATTCACCCATACATCACAGGTTGGGTTGCCAACAGGCTTACATACAGAACCCACATGGTACGACTAGTGGTCTCCAGGTCCAACTCTTGACCAGTCATGACTGGTGTCCCACAGGACTCAGTCCTGCGAGCCCTACTGTTTGGCATATACATCTCAGAGGTACAGGCAAACACAGGTGGACTACGGCAGACCATGTTTGGCAATGACTGCGAACTGGGAGCCATGATTGATATTCCAGCTGACACAGACATCCCTCAAGGGTCCTCACGGAGACCGTTACAGTATGCCAACAACATGGCCTCCAGCCAAGTGCCACTAACTGTATGATCATTCCATTGTGGAATTGGCACCCACATATTAACACATAAGTGCAGCCACTTTAATACAGATGAGGTAATGAGGTAATGGGGTATCTTGGGACTAAGGTAGATAGTGATCTCCCCTTTGACAATCATATCTCCACAGTAGTTTGGACAACCTTCTAAGTAGGCCATCTGATTACTAAATGATTCCCATCTAGACATACTGGGGTTATAGTGCCCCTTTACTCATCACTCATCAATCCCATCATATGATATAATAACCCATGTGGGATGCACCTCAGAAGACACTTCCAACAGCTGGGGGGGGGGGGTCCATGAATGTACCTCGCCAAGGGGAATACTGGCCTCCAACATATGGCCTATGCAGCCAAACTGAATAAACTCCTGCTTTACTCAGTGGCATCTCGTTTAGCCAGAGGTGATCTCCGCTGGCCAATACAGCCATGTCAAACTCAGGCTTGATGGATATGCTCCACCTATGGGGATCCATGTCACAGTGAGCCACACATTGTAGTGAGCTGAACCTTGCCACAACAATAACTGGAAGATGCTGGAGGGACAGCTTCCTGTCACAGACAAGCCCCATACTTTGGAACAACATCCCTAACTACATTATACAGAGCCCCTCATTAACACTCTGCAAGAGAAACATTGAAGCATGGATGGGGAACAGTAGATGCTCCCCAGAGATCCCGCCATTGGCTCAATGGGGTGGCAAAAGCTGACACATTTTGGCTGGGCTTATGATTGGCCTCTGGCAGTTGGCCAAGTATCAACCTATGAATCTATACATACAGTATCTGCATATGCTGATGGCTTAATTTACTGTTCAGGTGTTGACTTACCTTGTGCCAATAGCATTTGTGTGTGCAATAGTTGAGGGCTGCTTATGTTGGATGCACACAGTAGACTGCCTATTCATGACAATTTACAGGTAGTCTTGTGTGTGTGCCATCCATTTTTACTGTGTGTACAGGTGGAGAAAGGTGTCAGTCCCTAAGTGCCTACACTGTCAGTATGTGGGCTATACGTTCCCTCTTTGTCAAGGCATGGGCATACTGGGCATGCCTCTGTCTGCCTACTGGGGCTGGCTCAGGGTGTTCATGGTCTGAGTACCTCTGTGCCTGTGGGGCCCTTGGCAATGGTTGTGGGCTGTGAGGGCCTTCACCATTCTGTCCCTGCTGCAGCTGTTTCCGCAGGACCATATTGTGTAGCATGGCACACACTATGAGGATGTTGGCACATGTGCCTGGAGAGTACTGCAAGGCTACACCAGATATGTCCAAGCAATGGAACCGTGATTTCAGCATCCCAAACACACTCTATGATGATTATGGTTTGTGTGTGTGCCTCATTATGGCATTCTTGCATGGGTGTGTGTGTGCATTTCTGATGGGAGTCATCATCCATGGTTCCAGTGCATAGCCAGCATCCCCCACCAGGTGGCCATTTGGTATGTCCCCCCAAGCATATAACCAAAACAGCTGTGAGGCATGCCAGATGAGGGAATCGTGATAGCTTCCAGGGCTGCCAGCACACATATCCATGATAATGCCCTGGGCATTGCACAAGACCTGGCAGTTGATGGAGGGGTATCCCTTGCGGTTTATGTAGCACCTACCCTGCTTACTGGGTGGTGACTTGATGTGTATGTGCGTGCAGTCTATTGCACCCAGTACCTCCGGGTATTCTGCCACACGGTGGAAGAGACATATATTGCTAGCCAACTCCTCCTGCATTCAGAGGAAGTATATGTGCTTATTGGCATGTGATAACATGGCAACCAAGAACTGGTGTAGTACCCTGGATGGTGATGCCTGTGAGATCCCCATGATATCCCAGTTGGTCTTTGAAAGGTACCTGTAGCTAGTATTCTCAGGCTTACACATGCCTTTATATCCACTGGGATGGGTTCCGCTCTGTTTGTTCTGGCTCTGAGGCGTGGCCAGCACAGCTCCACAAGTTGCTGTAGGATGCCACTGTCCACCCTATAACGCTCTACTATCTCCAGATCATGTATCCCTGGTAGGTTACCCTGGGTCTGAACACTCCTCCTCCTCTGGTGCCAGAGGTGGTCGTGTGCATTATCCTCCACACCATCTTCAGTCTCCAACACATGCTGGTGGATCAAAGCTATGGCAGCCCCTAACATGTACATAATGAAAGTTCCCCATCTGTGTACACCACTGGTGCAGAGTGTATGGGAATACACAAATGTGTCTGAGGTGCTTTCACACTTTATAGTATTGTGCTATGGATGCTGCTGATGTAAGTGGGTGTGTATGAGCTATTCCATCTGCAGTGTGTCTTAATTATGGGTTTTGCAATGAGTACTGCAAGTGTGGGGTTTTTACTGTGGAGATCTAATTGCCTGCCTTGATTAATCTGTTGCCCTTTAATTCACTTTTAGACCTGGATCCCCTCCCATTATCTGGCATGCATCCATCTGTCATCTTTCCTATTTTGTACTTTCCCTACCCAGACATGGCCAAATGTGCCTTGTAGCTGATCTACTGCATATCGGCTTTGTTCTACTTTGACACTTTGCTGTTTTCTTTGCAGTACAGCCCCTCCCCTTCCCTGTTCTGCAGGTAGCTGCTTGCAGCCTTGTTTTTTATTTTTATTTTACATTTGTTGACCGGGCTAGTCTAGCTGGATATATGTCCATTTTCAGTAGAGGCCCGGGGAGAAAAGATCCAAACAGGAAATTGACAAAGTTAAACTAAGCAATTCTACAGAATTAAAACTAGGCAATACTAAATAAATTGAACTAAGATTAGTTAGCTAACAAGTCACCTTGTTAGCTGTTGTCAGTGGCCCACTGTAGGCTCCTAGGTATTAATTAGTCATTTGTACTCCAATTTCGCTGCTGCAGCATTTCCTTATTTCTTTCCTATATCCTTCCTGTTTCAGCTGCAGTGCGTGCTGTGCATACCTGTTTACTGGGTTTATGCTCATTTTCATCTCCGTTCACATGCATACTCAGTTACCTTGTGTACTCTCAGCTAAGCATAGCTATGGGCAATTCGACACACCCCTATCCTGTATCTTTGCCTAGCTAGGGGCAGACCGGTTTAGCAATGCTCCAATGTGCTTACAGCAATGACGACACACCCCTCTCTTGATGTCATCCTTATCTTAAGGGCACACCTCCGTGTTATAATGCTACGCTGTGAGGTGCATCCTTACACCAGCAGGGAATCTGCAATTCACTATTACTCCTCTCATTTGCCTGGCATTGCCTACAAATTCCTAGCTACTGCGCATAACACTGTCACTGCCCCTTAGCAACCCTTGCGCCATGAATATGGTGTAGCATGCCTGCCATTGACTATTATAGGGAAATTGGGGTATGTGTTTCGTTGCGGTTTTATTCTATATTTTTATATATTCCTTGCGATCCCCTTTGCGCACCGCTGCCCTGCTCTTCCACGTAGCGATAGTGCAACTATATATATTAAATGTTAATTTTATATTTTGTAAATTTTTTATGCAAATGGCTATATATTTAGCCATTGGCATATATTAACAATATAATACATGTGTTTGGTCAGCTGTCATGGCTCCAATTTTATGTTTGCAAAAATGTAAACCATTTTCTACGGTTTACATTTCTGCATGCTTACACTACGCCTGCACCACTTTCTGAATCACTACATACCATCATTTGCATGCTACACTGCTGCACATGGGGTAATTAGCAAACAAGGCTCGGGAGCTGTGTGGGTGTAGTTTAAGCAGGTAGTGCACGTGGAAACAGCTCATACCTGAATCGCTCAGCAACCATTTTTGGTGTTAGAATGCCGACACTATGTCTGCACCTGGCGCAAGCTTCATGAATCCCGCGGTTAGTCCCTTATCTCTGAAATTATTTCTGCTGAATAGTTGAATACTGGAGCTGTTTGGTATACCCTACATCAAATTTATTACAAACTGAGATAAGTACAAACATACAGTGTTATAAGATAGTACTGAATTTTATTTTTTCTGTTTTTTATTCCATTGAATATTGTGTTAAAAATAGTACTGCATTTATCTTCCTATTTATTTGTTTACTGAAAATTGGAAGCTCTCTCTCTTTGTCTCTCCCTGTCTGCAGTTAGTTTTTTCATCTCACTTCATTGTTATTCAGTGTAGAAGTCTTAGCCTAGAAGGATTCTCTGTGCCTTAAAGTCTTTGTCCCTTATCTCTGAAATCATTTCTGCTAAATAGTTGCGTACTGGAGCTATTTGGTATACCCTACATCAACTTTATTACATGCTGAGATAAGTACAAACTTGCAGTGTTATAAGATAGTACTGAATTTTATTTTTTCTGTTTATTGTTTCATTGAATATTGTGTTAAAAATAGTACTGCATTTATCTGCCTATTTATTTGTTTACTGAAAATTGGAAGCTCTCTCTGTCTCTCCCTGTCTGCAGTTAGTTTTTTCATCTCACTTCATTGTTATTTGGTGTAGAAGTCTTATCCTAGAGGGATTCTCTGTGCCTTAAAGTCTTACCCTAGGATTCAAGAAGCTCGGCGCAAGGACGGTTTTAGCCTTGCGCCAAGCGACCTCACTACAGACGGCACAGCAGCGCCATATGAATATGTATGAGAGAGCACCACCGCAACCTCGAAGTGCACAAGAAACATGTGCGAGTGCAGGGGGCTTGTACAAGTGCTCAATGGAAGAGTAAACATGCCCCGACAGTTGCAAAACCTACTATGCCTACAAGTACAGCTCGCCCCTAATAGTAAGTCAGTAATTCAGTGTCCGTGGATGTTTGGATGCTAAGCATGCAAGAGTGTCCATGAACAGTGAAATACACTCGAAGTAGTAACCACACAAGCATGTAGTAGAATGACGAGCCCTGTCCCTAGAACCTTCACAATTACATTCCCTGTCCCTGTGTCCCTATTATACCTTCGAATGCTGCAATATCGAAGGTGTAAGTAAAGCGCAGCGTGTCTGCGCGTCGCTGCCCTCCGCCGAGCATAGCTTACACATCATATTCATTCAAATAGAGAAAAACATGCAGAATCAACGTAAGTGTCAATAGTGTAGTGTTTAGACCATCCGCCTAACAAACAGGCATTCATGTTTCGAGCCCAACAATAGCACATATCATTTTCCATGTGGAATGAATGTCATTTTGCAGTAAAACCGACATAAAAGTATTGCATGAGATATTTAAACTTAAATATCATGCCTAAAAAAGGCACTATGGGGGTAGCAAGAGCCTTTGCCAATATCGGAAAGCCCAGGGGTGACAGGTGCAAGCCATCCCTAATGAAGCATCGTGGCTTGTCGAGCATGTCATCCCAGGCTGACAGGCTATATCACTTATATAGCCTGTCAGCCTGGGATGACATGCTCAACAAGCCACGATGCTTCGCTAGGGATGGCTTGCACCTGTCAGCCCTGGGCTTTGATATTGGCAAAGGCTCTGCTATAGTGCCTTTGGGCAAGGCTTAAAAGACAAACCCACCTCCATAGGTATCACAAGGGATAAGAAACTAAGAGTAATGCTACTCAACGTCAGAAGTCTAAACCTCAAGATGCACACACTCGAAACTCTTCTTAGCATGGAGAACATCGATATCTGTGCAGTAACAGAAACCTGGTTCAAGGCTCCC
Source organism: Protopterus annectens (assembly GCF_019279795.1). Classification (NCBI taxonomy): domain Eukaryota; kingdom Metazoa; phylum Chordata; order Ceratodontiformes; family Protopteridae; genus Protopterus; species Protopterus annectens. Next base: position 1,902,978,278 of record NC_056731.1, on the reverse strand, counting down.
AAGAACACCCCAGCACTACCAGGTTATACCTCATGCCATGCTTTTCGGCCCCAAAACTTGGACCGAACCACAAAAGGAGGGGGAGTATCAATATTCGTCAAAGATACCCACACCTCCAGGTTGGTGGCACAGCACAAAGCATCAGAGACTATCCATGTGCAACTAACAGTGGGTAAAACTGCCTTCCAGTTTATAGCCTGCTACAGACCACCCTCCCAAACCCAGGAACCCCACTCGACCTTCCTGAGAACACTGGAAAATATGAAGGTCTCCCCAAACACCATTATATTGGGCGACTTCAACTACCCAAACATAGACTGGGAGCATTACTCTAGCTCCAACACCCTAGCCCAAAGGTTCCTAGAATTTATAAACTCAAATGCTATGGAACAACTTGTTACCACTCCCACAAGAGGGGAAAACATACTGGACCTGATCATCACCAACATGGGGACTCTATGCTCAAGACCAGAAGTGTATCCCTCACTGGTAAGATCAGACCATAAATTAATCTCACTGGATATTCACATCCCAACTCCACCGCCTGCCCTGAAAACCACAGTGAAAAACTTCTCTAAAGCAAATTTCACACTCCTCAAAACCGAGGTGGAATCCTTCAAAGCCCCCGGGCCTGTGAAAAATATGGCCCAGACCGCAGAATCCTTTATAAACGCATTCTATGAACACCTTCAGGAAAGCATGGATCATGCAATCCCAAATAAAACCAAGACCCAATCCTCCAAAGGCAGACGTCCTGTCTGGTGGACCCCAGCCATAAACAAACTATGCAATAGACGGAGGAAGCTACTACATGATAGAGCAAAATCCCAAAAAGGGAAGGCATCTCTGATCAGTATTATCAAAAAACTACGGGCACTCATAAAATCATCTAAGGCCAGCTTCGAGAGAAAAATTGCACAGGACACAAAGGATAATCACAAGGCTTTCTTTAGTTATGTTAGGAACCTGGGTGGGAATTCCCAGATATGCTCAGAATTAGTCCAAAATGACAAAAATACACGAACCCACAGACATTGCCAACATCCTAGCTGACAGGTTCAGTGCAAACCCCCCTCCCACCAAAGGGCAAATATCTATCCCAG